>NC_092158.1:87554573-87567073 GCF_045791955.1 Oncorhynchus clarkii lewisi
AGTATTCTGATTATATTACTACAAGGAGAGGGACCGACTTCGGCGGTAGTCGTGACACCAGGAGAAGTATTCTGATTATATTACTACAAGGAGAGGGACCGACTTCGGCGGTAGTCGTGACACCAGGAGAACTATTCTGATTATATTACTACAAGGAGAGGGACCGACTTCGGCGGTAGTCGTGACACCAGGAGAACTATTCTGATTATATTACTACAAGGAGAGGGACCGACTTCGGCGGTAGTCGTGACACCAGGAGAACTATTCTGATTATATTACTACAAGGAGAGGGACTGATTTCGGCGGTAGTCGTGACACCAGGAGAACTATTCTGATTATATTACTACAAGGAGAGGGACCGACTTCGGCGGTAGTCGTGACACCAGGAGAACTATTCTGATTATATTACTACAAGGAGAGGGACCGACTTCGGCGGTAGTCGTGACACCAGGAGAAGTATTCTGATTATATTACTACAAGGAGAGGGACTGACTTCGGCGGTAGTCGTGACACCAGGAGAAGTATTCTGATTATATTACTACAAGGAGAGGGACTGACTTCGGCGGTAGTCGTGACACCAGGAGAACTATTCTGATTATATTACTACAAGGAGAGGGACTGACTTCGGCGGTAGTCGTGACACCAGGAGACGTATTCTGATTATATTACTACAAGGAGAGGGACTGACTTCGGCGGTAGTCGTGACACCAGGAGACGTATTCTGATTATATTACTGGGCTATGAGCACAGACATACTAGCAGATGTCCACATCTAGATAGTGACCTGCTGACTAAAGCTGAACTACCTCATCCCCATACTGTATTTATTTATCTTGCTCCTTTGCACCCCAGTATCTCTACCTGCACATTCATCTTCTGCACATCTCTCACTCCAGTGTTTAATTGCTATATTGTAATTACTTCTCCACCATGGCCTATTTATTGCCTTACCTCCCTAATATTACTACATTTGCACACACTGTATACAGACTTTTCTATTGTGTTATTTTTTTATTTATTTTAAATTTTACCCCTTTTTCTCCCCAATTTCGTGGTATCCAATTGTTTTAGTAGCTACTATCTTGTCTCATCGCTACAACTCCCGTACGGGCTCAGGAGAGACGAAGGTTGAAAGTCATGCGTCCTCCGATACACAACCCAACCAAGCCGCACTGCTTCTTAACACAGTGCCATCCAACCCGGAAGCCTGCCGCACCAATGTGTCGGAGGAAACACCGCGCATGACTCTAGGCCAATTGTGCGTCTCCCCACGGACCTCTCGGTCGCGGACTGTAACGACAGAGCCTGGGCGCAAACCCAGAGTCTCTGATGGCACAGCTGGCGCTGCAGTACAGCGCCCTTAACCACTGCGCCATCCGGGAGGCTTCTATTTTGTTATTGACTGTATGTTTGTTTATTCCATGTGTAACTATGTGTTGTTGTTTGTGTCTCACTGCTTCGCAGTTGTAAACATGAACTTGATCTCAACTTGCCTACCTGGTTAAATGAAGAGGAAATTAAAAGGCAGCTGACAGGAAAGATACATGGAAGTGCTTGTGAGGGAAATGTTATCTCTATTATCTCTATCTGTTCTCTATTATCTCTATTATCTCTATCTGTTATCTATTATCTCTATTATCTCTATCTGTTATATATTACCTCTATCTGTTATCTATTATCTCTATTATCTCTTGTCTCTATTATCTCTATTATCTGTTATCTATTATCTCTATCTGTTATCTATTATCTCTATTATCGCTATCTGTTATCTATTATCTCTATTATCTCTATCTGTTATCTCTATCTGTTATCTATTCTCTATCTGTTATCTATTATCTCTATCTGATATCTATTATCTCCATCTGTTATCTATTATCTCTACTGTGAAGGAAGCAGGAGAAAAACAGATAACTACAGAACAAAGGAGAAATTGAAAGAGAGACAGAGCGAGAAAGATTTATACTGAGAAAGAGAATTAGAGACAGACAAGAGAGAGAAGGAAAGAGGTGAACAGAGGACATGAGAGAGACCATATTGACATTCCAGGGCCAGCTGTGGGTTGGAGGTGGAATTCTGACTAAATCCCTGACAAATAAAATAAGACTATTTCAAAATAAGGCTATTTCAGTATTCCAGAGAAGAGAAAAACCCACTGGCACATCTGATTGGAATGAAGGAGGGAGGGAGAGGAGAGAGAGAGAGAGAGAGAGAGAGAGAGAGAGAGAGAGAGAGAGAGAGGGGGGGGGAGAGAGAGAGAGAGAGAGAGAGAGAGAGAGAGAGAGAGAGAGAGAGAGAGAGAGAGAGAGGGAGAGAGGGAGAGAGAGACAGAGAGGAGATTGAGAGAGAGAGAGAGAGTGAGAGAGAGAGAGAGAGAGAGTGAGAGAGAGAGAGAGAGAGAGAGGGAGAGAGAGGTAGGTTAGACTGGAAACACACACACACACACTCCCCTCTACCAGAGAGACGTACAGGTGGTGGAGTGTTAATAAATACCCAGTTTGAGGGAGGGAGGTTGTCAGAGGGAAGGAGGGGTCAAAGGGTATGGATGACTGTAAACACAGCAGAGGAGAGTAGACATAACATGTCTACTGGTCTACTGTTCTACTGTTCTACTGTTCTACTGTTCTACTGTTCTACTGTTCACAGCAGAGGAGAGTAGACATAACATGTCTACTGGTCTACTGTTCTACTGTTCTACTGTTCTACTGTTCTACTGTTCACAGCAGAGGAGAGTAGACATAACATGTCTACTGGTCTACTGGTCTACTGGTCTACTGGTCTACTGTACTACTGTTCTACTGTACTACTGTTCACAGCAGAGGAGAGTAGACATAACATGTCTACTGGTCTACTGTTCTACTGTTCTACTGTTCTACTGTTCACAGCAGAGGAGAGTAGACATAACATGTCTACTGGTCTACTGTACTACTGTTCTACTGTTCTACTGGTCTACTGGTCTACTGTTCTACTGTTCTACTGGTCTACTGGTCTACTGTTCTACTGTTCTACTGGTCTACTGTTCTACTGTTCTACTGTTCACAGCAGAGGAGAGTAGACATAACATGTCTACTGGTCTACTGTTCTACTGTTCTACTGTTCTAATGTTCACAGCAGAGGAGAGTAGACATAACATGTCTACTGGTCTACTGTACTACTGTTCTACTGTTCTACTGTTCACAGCAGAGGAGAGTAGACATAACATGTCTACTGTTCTACTGTTCTACTGTTCTACTGTTCACAGCAGAGGAGAGTAGACATAACACGTCTACTGGTCTACTGTACTACTGTTCTCTACTGTTCTACTGTTCTACTGTTCTACTGTACTACTGTTCTACTGTTCTACTGTTCTACTGTTCACAGCAGAGGAGAGTAGACATAACACGTCTACTGGTCTACTGTACTACTGTTCTACTGTTCTACTGTTCACAGCAGAGGAGAGTAGACATAACATGTCTACTGGTCTACTGTACTACTGTTCTACTGTTCTACTGTTCTACTGTTCACAGCAGAGGAGAGTAGACATAACATGTCTACTGGTCTACTGTTCTACTGGTCTACTGTTCTACTGTTCACAGCAGAGGAGAGTAGACATAACACGTCTACTGGTCTACTGTACTACTGTTCTACTGTTCTACTGTTCTACTGTTCACAGCAGAGGAGAGTAGACATAACATGTCTACTGGTCTACTGGTCTACTGTTCTACTGTTCTACTGTTCTCTACTGTTCTCTACTGTTCTACTGTTCTACTGTTCTACTGTTCACAGCAGAGGAGAGTAGACATAACACGTCTACTGTTCTACTGTTCTACTGTTCTACTGTTCTACTGTTCACAGCAGAGGAGAGTAGACATAACATGTCTACTGGTCTACTGTACTACTGTTCTACTGTTCTACTGTTCTACTGTTCACAGCAGAGGAGAGTAGACATAACACGTCTACTGGTCTACTGGTCTACTGTTCTACTGTTCTCTACTGTTCTCTACTGTTCTACTGTTCTACTGTTCACAGCAGAGGAGAGTAGACATAACACGTCTACTGGTCTACTGGTCTACTGTTCTACTGTTCTACTGTTCTCTACTGTTCTCTACTGTTCTACTGTTCTACTGTTCACAGCAGAGGAGAGTAGACATAACATGTCTACTGGTCTACTGGTCTACTGTTCTACTGTTCTACTGTTCTCTACTGTTCTCTACTGTTCTACTGTTCTACTGTTCACAGCAGAGGAGAGTAGACATAACATGTCTACTGGTCTACTGGTCTACTGTTCTACTGTTCTACTGTTCACAGCAGAGGAGAGTAGACATAACACGTCTACTGGTCTACTGGTCTACTGTTCTACTGTTCTACTGTTCTCTACTGTTCTCTACTGTTCTACTGTTCTACTGTTCTACTGTTCTACTGTTCACAGCAGAGGAGAGTAGACATAACATGTCTACTGGTCTACTGTACTACTGTTCTACTGTTCTACTGTTCACAGCAGAGGAGAGTAGACATAACACGTCTACTGGTCTACTGGTCTACTGTTCTACTGTTCTACTGTTCTCTACTGTTCTACTGTTCTACTGTTCTACTGTTCACAGCAGAGGAGAGTAGACATAACACGTCTACTGGTCTACTGTACTACTGGTCTACTGTTCTACTGTTCTACTGTTCTACTGTTCTCTACTGTACTACTGTTCTACTGTTCTACTGTTCTCTACTGTTCTACTGTTCTACTGTTCTCTACCGTACTACTGTTCTACTGGTCTACTGTACTACTGTTCTACTGTTCTACTGTTCTCTACCGTTCTACTGTTCTACTGTTCTACTGTTCTACTGTTCACGGCAGTGGGGAGTAGACATAACATGTCTACTGGTCTACTGTACTACTGTTCTACTGTTCTACTGGTCTACTGTACTACTGTTCTACTGTTCTACTGTTCTCTACCGTACTACTGTTCTACTGTATTATTGCTCTACTGTACTACTGTTCTACTGATCTTCTGTTCTCTACCGTACTACTGTTCTCTACTGTACTACTTCTCTACTGTTCTCTACTGTTCTACTGTACTACTGTTCTACTGTTCTCTACTGTTCTACTGTTCTCTACTGTACTACTTCTCTACTGTTCTACTGTACTACTTCTCTACTGTTCTCTACTGTTCTACTGTACTACTGTTCTACTGTACTACTGTTCTCTACTGTTCTACTGTACTACTGTTCTACTGTACTACTGTTCTCTACTGTTCTACTGTACTACTTCTCTACTGTTCTCTACTGTTCTACTGTACTACTTCTCTACTGTTCTACTGTACTACTTCTCTACTGTTCTACTGTTCTACTGTTCTACTGTTCACAGCAGAGGAGAGTAGACATAACACGTCTACTGGTCTACTGTACTACTGGTCTACTGTTCTACTGTTCTACTGTTCTACTGTTCTCTACTGTACTACTGTTCTACTGTTCTCTACTGTACTACTGTTCTACTGTTCTACTGTTCTCTACCGTACTACTGTTCTACTGGTCTACTGTACTACTGTTCTACTGTTCTACTGTTCTCTACCGTTCTACTGTTCTACTGTTCTACTGTTCACGGCAGTGGGGAGTAGACATAACATGTCTACTGGTCTACTGTACTACTGTTCTACTGTTCTACTGGTCTACTGTACTACTGTTCTACTGTTCTACTGTTCTCTACCGTACTACTGTTCTACTGTATTATTGCTCTACTGTACTACTGTTCTACTGATCTTCTGTTCTCTACTGTACTACTGTTCTACTGATCTTCTGTTCTCTACCGTACTACTGTTCTCTACTGTACTACTTCTCTACTGTTCTCTACTGTTCTACTGTACTACTGTTCTACTGTTCTCTACTGTTCTCTACTGTACTACTTCTCTACTGTTCTACTGTACTACTGTACTACTGTTCTACTGTTCTCTACTGTTCTACTGTACTACTTCTCTACTGTTATCTACTGTTCTACTGTACTACTGTTCTACTGTTCTACTGTACTACTTCTCTACTGTTCTCTACTGTTCTACTGTACTACTTCTCTACTGTACTACTGTTCTCTACTGTTCTACTGTACTACTTCTCTACTGTTCTCTACTGTTCTACTGTACTACTTCTCTACTGTTCTCTACTGTTCTACTGTACTACTTCTCTACTGTACTACTTCTCTACTGTTCTACTGTACTACTTCTCTACTGTTCTCTACTGTTCTACTGTACTACTTCTCTACTGTACTACTGTTCTCTACTGTTCTACTGTACTACTTCTCTACTGTTCTCTACTGTTCTACTGTACTACTTCTCTACTGTTCTCTACTGCTCTACTGTACTACTTCTCTACTGTACTACTGTTCTCTACTGTTCTACTGTACTACTTCTCTACTGTTCTCTACTGTTCTACTTCTCTACTGTTCTACTGTACTACTTCTCTACTGTTCTCTACTGTTCTACTGTACTACTGTTCTCTACTGTTCTACTGTTCTCTACTGTTCTACTGTACTACTTCTCTACTGTTCTCTACTGTTCTACTGTACTACTGTTCTACTGTTCTCTACTGTTCTACTGTACTACTTCTCTACTGTACTACTGTTCTCTACTGTTCTACTGTTCTCTACCTTACTACTGTTCTCTACTGTTCTACTGTACTACTGTTCTCTACTGTTCTACTGTTCTCTACTGGTCTACTGTTCTCTACTGTTCTACTGTACTACTGTTCTACAGTTCTACTGTTCTACTGTATTACCGTTCTGCTTCCTGTGCTTGGCCCTCCTATGTTGAACATAATAAACGGATGTGTACCAAACTCACTAAATGTGGCAGTAATAAAGCCTCTGTTGCAAAAGCCAAACCTTGACCCAGAAAATATTTTTAAAACTATCGGCCGATATCGAATCTTCCATTCCTCTCAAAAATGTTAGAAAAAGCTGTTGCGCAGCAACTCACTGCCTACCTGAAGACAAACAATGTATATGAAATGCTTCAGCCTGGTTTTAGACCCCATCATAGCACTGAGACTGCACTTGTGAAGGTGGTAAATTACCTTTTAATGGCGTCAGACCGAGGCTCTGCATCTGTCCTCGTGCTCCTAGACCTTAGTGCTGCTTTTGATACCATCGATCACCACATTGTTTTGGAGAGATTGGAAACCCAAATGGGTCTACACGGACAAGTTATGGCCTGGTTTAGATCTTATCTGTAGGAAAGATATCAGTTTGTCTCTGTGAATGGTTTGTCCTCTGACAATTTCACTGTAAATTTCGGTGTACCTCAAGGTTCCGTTTTAGGAACACTATTGTTTTCACTATATATTTTACCTCTTGGGGATGTCATTCGAAAACATAATGTTAATTTTCACTGCTATGCGGATGACACAGAGCTGTACATTTCAATGAAACATGGTGAAGCCCCAAAATTGCCCTGGCTAGAAGCCTGTGTTTCAGACATAAGGAAGTGGATGGCTGCAAACGTTCTACTTTTAAACTCAGACAAAACAGAGATGCTTGTTCTTGGTCCCAAGAAACAAAGAGATCTTCTGTTGAATCTGACAATTAATCTTGATGGTTGTGCAGTCATCTCAAATAAAACTGTGAAGGACCTCGGCGTTACTCTGGACCCTGATCTCTCTTTTGAAGAACATATCAAGACTGTTTCAAGGACAGCTTTTTTCCATTTACGTAACATTGCAAAAATCAGAAACTTTCTGTCGAAAAATGATGCAAAAAAATTAATCCATGCTTTTGTTACTTCTAGGTTAGACTACTGCAATGCTCTACTTTCCGGCTACCCAGATAAAGCACTAAATAAACTTCAGTTAGTGCTAAACACAGCTGCTAGAATCCTGATTAGAACCAAAAATATTCAATCATATTACTCCAGTGCTAGCCTCCACACTGGCAAGGGCTGCCTCCTGTTAAGGCAAGGGGTGCTTCCTGCTAAGGCAAGGGCTGCTTCCTGCTAAGGCAAGGGCTGCTTCCTGCTAAGGCAAGGGCTGCTTCCTGCTAAGGCAAGGGCTCATTTCAAGGTTTTACTGCTAACCTACAAAGCATTACATGGGCTTGCTCCTACCTATCTTTCAAATTTGGTCCTGCCGTACATACCTACACGTGCGCTATGGTCACAAGACGCAGGCCTCCTAATTGTCCCTAGAATTTCTAAGCAAACAGCTGGAGGCAGGGCTTTCTCCTATAGAGCTCAATTTTTATGGAATGGTCTGCCTACCCATGTGAGAGACGCAGACTCAGTCTCAACCTTTAAGTCTTTACTGAAGACTCATCTCTTCAGTAGGTCCTATGATTGAGTGTGAAGGTGAACGGAAAGGCTCTGGAGCAACGAACCGCCCTTGCTGTCTCTGCCTGGCCTGTTCCCCCACTTTCCACTGGGATTCTCTGCCTCTAAAACTATTACAGGGGCTGAGTCACTGGCTTACTGGGGCTCTTTCATACCGTCCCTGGGGGGGGGGGGGGGTGCCGTGGCGGAGATCTTTGTGGGCTATACTCGGCCTCGTCTCAGGATGGTACGTTGGTGGTTGAAGATATCCCTCTAGTAGTGTGGGGGATGTGCTTGGCAAAGTGAGTGAAGTTATATCCTTCCTGTTTGGCCCTGTCCGGGGGTATCATCGGATGGGGCCACAGTGTCTCCTGATCCCCCCCTGTCTCAGCCTCCAGTATTTATGCTGCAGTAGTTTATGTGTCGGGGGGCTAGGGTCAGTTTGTCATATCTGGAGTACTTCTCCTGTCCTATCCGGTGTCCTGTGTGAATTTAAGTATGCTCTCTCTAATTCTCTCTTTCTCTCTCTCTTTCTTTCTCTCTCTCTCGGAGGACCTGAGCCCTAGGACCATGCCTCAGGACTACCTGGCATGATGACTCCTTGCTGTCCCCAGTCCACCTGGCCGTGCTGCTGCTCCAGTTTCAACTGTTCTGCCTGCGGCTATGGAACACTGACCTGTTCACCGGACGTGCTACCTGTCCCAGACCTGCTGTTTTCAACTTTCTAGAGACAGCAGGAGTGGTAGAGATACTCTTAATGATCGGCTATGAAAAGCCAACTGACATTTACTCCTGAGGTGCTGACTTGCTGCACCCTCGACAACTACTGTGATTATTATTATTTGACCATGCTGGTCATTTATGAACATTTGAACATCTTCGCCATGTTCTGTTATAATCTCCACCCGGCACAACCAGAAGAGGACTGGCCACCTCTCATAGCCTGGTTCCTCTCTAGGTTTCTTCCTAGGTTTTGGCCTTTCTAGGGAGTTTTTCCAAGCCACTGTGCTTCTACACCTGCATTGCTTGCTGTTTGGGGTTATAGGCACTTTGAGATATCAGCTGATGTACGAAGGGCTATATAAATACATTTGATTTGATTGATTTGATTTTCTATTGTTCTCCACTGTTCTCTACTGTTCTCCATTGTTCTCTACTGTTCTACTGTTCTACTGGCAGAATAATGACTTCTTCACTAGCCTCAGTTAATCACTCACTGATTCTATGGAGCAGTTGGTGAATCACACCAGGGCTGTGTCTCAATAGCTCAATAGGCATGAGCAGCTTCCTCATTTCCTCTCTTTGTTTCCTCTCCTTCATCTGCACTTAATATGACCGGAGAGGATAGGTGGGGGAGGAAGACATATGTTGGATAATGTCTATGAAGAGCCTATATCTAATATACCAGCTATCACGTCTAACAAAGGAAAGGAGACAAGGAGAGAGGGGAAGTCAAATTAGAGTACTGAGATACAGCCCAACACTGTGCTGTCTGTCCATGGCAGAAATCATTATAAAGCCCATTGAGTCCTGATTAACTATTATTTAACCATTAGATACACCGATCAATGGTTGAAAGGTCATAGTTTGCACAACACAGAGTATTGTTCATTGTGTGATTTAAAGGAAGGCAAGGTTTATAAAAGTCCCGAAGGCAAAAACATAATATAGACTCAAGCCCAAAGTTCACAGAGAACACCCAACCAAGACATCACAAACCTGCATTTCCACAGAGAACACCCAACCAAGACATTACAAACCTGGATTTTCACAGAGAACACCCAACCAAGACATTACAAACCTGGATTTTCACAGAGAACACCCAACCAAGACATCACAAACCTGGATTTCCACAGAGAACACCCAACCAAGACATTACAAACCTGGATTTTCACAGAGAACACCCAACCAAGATATTACAAACATGGCTTTTCATAGAGAACACCCAACCAAGACATTACAAACCTGGATTTTCACAGAGAACACCCAACCAAGACATTACAAACCTGGATTTTCACAGAGAACATCCAACCAAGACATTACAAACCTGGATTTTCACAGAGAACACCCAACCAAGACATTACAAACCTGGATTTTCACAGAGAACACCCAACCAAGACATTACAAACCTGGATTTTCACAGAGAACACCCAACCAAGACATTACAAACCTGGATTTTCACAGAGAACACCCAACCAAGACATTACAAACCTGGATTTTCACAGAGAACATCCAACCAAGACATCACAAACCTGGATTTTCACAGAGAACATCCAACCAAGACATCACAAACCTGGATTTTCACAGAGAACATCCAACCAAGACATCACAAACCTGGATTTTCACAGAGAACACCCAACCAAGGCATTACAAACCTGGATTTTCACAGAGAACACCCAACCAAGACATTACAAACCTGGATTTTCACAGAGAACACCCAACCAAGACATTACAAACCTGGATTTTCACAGAGAACACCCAACCAAGACATTACAAACCTGGATTTCCACAGAGAACACCCAACCAAGACATTACAAACCTGGATTTCCACAGAGAACACCCAACCAAGACATTACAAACCTGGATTTTCACAGAGAACATCCAACCAAGACATTACAAACCTGGATTTTCACAGAGAACATCCAACCAAGACATTACAAACCTGGATTTTCACAGAGAACATCCAACCAAGACATTACAAACCTGGATTTCCACAGAGAACACCCAACCAAGACATTACAAACCTGGATTTTCACAGAGAACACCCAACCAAGACATTACAAACCTGGATTTTCACAGAGAACACCCAACCAAGACATTACAAACCTGGATTTCCACAGAGAACACCCAACCAAGACATTACAAACCTGGATTTTCACAGAGAACACCCATTCAAGACATTACAAACCTGGATTTTCACAGAGAACACCCAACCAAGACATTACAAACCTGGATTTTCACAGAGAACACCCAACCAAGACATCACAAACCTGGATTTCCACAGAGAACACCCAACCAAGACATTACAAACCTGGATTTTCACAGAGAACATCCAACCAAGACATCACAAACCTGGATTTCCACAGAGAACACCCAACCAAGACATCACAAACCTGGATTTCCACAGAGAACATCCAACCAAGACATAACAAACCTGGATTTCCAGAGAGAACACCCAACAAAGACATAACAAACCTGGATTTCCACAGAGAACACCCAACCAAGACATTACAAACCTGGATTTTCACAGAGAACATCCAACCAAGACATCACAAACCTGGATTTTCACAGAGAACACCCAACCAAGACATTACAAACCTGGATTTTCACAGAGAACATCCAACCAAGACATCACAAACCTGGATTTTCACAGAGAACACCCAACCAAGACATCACAAACCTGGATTTTCACAGAGAACACCCAACCAAGACATTACAAACCTGGATTTTCACAGAGAACACCCAACCAAGACATTACAAACCTGGATTTTCACAGAGAACACCCAACCAAGACATTACAAACCTGGATTTTCACAGAGAACACCCAACCAAGACATTACAAACCTGGATTTTCACAGAGAACACCCAACCAAGACATTACAAACCTGGATTTCCACAGAGAACACCAAACCAAGACATTACAAACCTGGATTTCCACAGAGAACACCCAACCAAGACATTACAAACCTGGATTTTCACAGAGAACATCCAACCAAGACATTACAAACCTGGATTTTCACAGAGAACATCCAACCAAGACATTACAAACCTGGATTTCCACAGAGAACACCCAACCAAGACATTACAAACCTGGATTTTCACAGAGAACACCCAACCAAGACATTACAAACCTGGATTTTCACAGAGAACACCCAACCAAGACATTACAAACCTGGATTTCCACAGAGAACACCCAACCAAGACATTACAAACCTGGATTTTCACAGAGAACACCCATTCAAGACATTACAAACCTGGATTTTCACAGAGAACACCCAACCAAGACATTACAAACCTGGATTTTCACAGAGAACACCCAACCAAGACATCACAAACCTGGATTTCCACAGAGAACACCCAACCAAGACATTACAAACCTGGATTTTCACAGAGAACATCCAACCAAGACATCACAAACCTGGATTTCCACAGAGAACACCCAACCAAGACATCACAAACCTGGATTTCCACAGAGAACATCCAACCAAGACATAACAAACCTGGATTTCCAGAGAGAACACCCAA
>NC_092158.1:87572073-87587073 GCF_045791955.1 Oncorhynchus clarkii lewisi
CCGTGGTTGGATTAACAAGAAGTTAATCTTTAAACTGATGTATAACACTTGTATGTTTTATACATTTTTATAATGAGTATTTCTGTTTTTGAATTTGGCGCTCTGCAATTTCACTGGATGTTGGCCAGGTGGGACGGTAGCGTCCCACACCCCCTAGAGAGGTTTTAAAGGCCTAGATAGTTTAATTCCTACACTAGATTGTATATGTAATGCAAATCTCCAACATTCTGTTTGATTTATAGCACTGCTAAATGCTCCAGGGCTAATTTAAATGGACATCATAAGCCCAAAGAGCGCAACAAACTCCAACATCAAATAAAAGTTTCCCGGCCTGACAAGGATTTTCCTGACTGTCAAGAATCCCGGAGATCGTTTCCTGCTATTCTAAACATTTTGGCATGAGGCTGAGAGAACATTTTGGCATGAGGCTGAGAGAACATTTTGGCATGAGGCTGAGAGAACATTTTGGCATGAGGCTGAGAGAACATTTTGGCATGAGGCTGAGAGAACATTTTGGCATGAGGCTGAGAGAACATTTTGGCATGAGGCTGAGAGAACATTTTGGCATGAGGCTGAGAGAACATTCTGGCATGAGGCTGAGAGAACATTTTGCAGGTATAAATGTATAGAAAATCATGTTATTACGTGTTCATATACTATCTGGGGGACTAGACCTCCGGGGCGGGGGGGGGGGGGGGGGGGGAGGGGTGTACACAGACTCACACAACCACCAGACCAGACCAGTACACTACTGTACAATACATCAACCACCAGACCAGACCAGACCAGACCAGTACACTACTGTACTCTACATCAACCACCAGACCAGACCAGACCAGTACTCTACTGTACAATACATCAACCACCAGACCAGACCAGACCAGTGCTCTACTGTACAATACATCAACCACCAGACCAGACCAGACCAGTGCTCTACTGTACAATACATCAACCACCAGAGCAGACCAGTACTCTACATCAACCACCAGACCAGACCAGACCAGACCAGACCAGTACTCTACATCAACCACCAGACCAGACCAGTACTCTACATCAACCACCAGAGCAGACCAGACCAGACCAGACCAGTACTCTACATCAACCACCAGACCAGACCAGTACTCTACATCAACCACCAGAGCAGACCAGACCAGACCAGACCAGTACTCTACATCAACCACCAGACCAGACCAGTACTCTACATCAACCACCAGAGCAGACCAGACCAGACCAGACCAGTACTCTACATCAACCACCAGACCAGACCAGTACTCTACATCAACCACCAGAGCAGACCAGTACTCTTCTGTACAATACATCAACCACCAGACCAGACCAGTACTCTACATCAACCACCAGACCAGACCAGTACTCTACATCAACCACCAGACCAGACCAGTACTCTACATCAACCACCAGACCAGACCAGTACTCTACATCAACCACCAGACCAGACCAGTACTCTACATCAACCACCAGACCAGACCAGTACTCTACATCAACCACCAGAGCAGACCAGACCAGACCAGACCAGTACTCTACATCAACCACCAGACCAGACCAGTACTCTACATCAACCACCAGAGCAGACCAGACCAGACCAGACCAGTACTCTACATCAACCACCAGACCAGACCAGTACTCTACATCAACCACCAGACCAGACCAGTACTCTACATCAACCACCAGAGCAGACCAGTACTCTACATCAACCACCAGACCAGACCAGTACTCTACATCAACCACCAGACCAGACCAGTACTCTACATCAACCACCAGAGCAGACCAGACCAGACCAGACCAGTACTCTACATCAACCACCAGACCAGACCAGTACTCTACATCAACCACCAGAGCAGACCAGACCAGACCAGACCAGACCAGACCAGACCAGTACTCTACATCAACCACCAGACCAGACCAGTACTCTACATCAACCACCAGACCAGACCAGTACTCTACATCAACCACCAGACCAGACCAGTACTCTACATCAACCACCAGACCAGACCAGTACTCTACATCAACCACCAGACCAGACCAGTACTCTACATCAACCACCAGACCAGACCAGTACTCTACATCAACCACCAGACCAGACCAGTACTCTACATCAACCACCAGACCAGACCAGTACTCTACATCAACCACCAGACCAGACCAGACCAGACCAGTACTATACTGTACAATACAACTGTTTTCATTGTAGATTTGCCTCCTCGTCAGATCATGTGCTTTTCCCATGAGATGTAGAAACGATCGGAGTGGAGATCAAGTGGATTAGGGATGACGAACGTCACATTCATGGAGCTCACATTCAGAAACAGGCCTCTGTTATGTAAGCCTTTTATGGGTCAATACCAACCATCCACACGTTATCTGTTGCTGTGTGGTTGAGACTGGAATGAGGTGTCTGTTATCTTCCGTTTACTGCCTCGTGAACGGCACCCAGGTCTGGGGGAGTGGCTGTAACTGGTTGATACTGGATACCTTCTCAGGGCCTGTCCTGTAGCCCTGCAACCACTCAGATGGAGCTGAGGCAGAACAGATCAACCAACCAACCGCAGCTCTTCAAAGCTACTCTTTGTGGCACGCGACCACGGCTCTGCACAGGGCTGGAGGAATATGTGTGTGTGTGTGTGTGTGTGTGTGTGTGTGTGTGTGTGTGTGTGTGTGTGTGTGTTCTGATCTAATCATCCCCAGACTAAAGCTGGTGTCCATGTGTGTCGGGGGGGGGTATCACCACCACATCACAGAGTCACAGACAGCTCTGGTTTCAGTGTCCACCACATCACAGAGTCACAGCCAGCTCTGGTTTCAGTGTCCACCACATCACAGAATCACAGCCAGCTCTGGTTTCAGTGTCCACCACATCACAGAGTCACAGCCAGTCCTGGTTTCAGTGTCCACAGCATCACAGAGTCACAGACAGCTCTGGTTTCAGTGTCCACCACATCACAGAGTCACAGCCAGTCCTGGTTTCAGTGTCCACAGCATCACAGAGCCACAGCCAGTCCTGGTTTCAGTGTCCACCACATCACAGAATCACAGCCAGCTCTGGTTTCAGTGTCCACCACATCACAGAGTCACAGCCAGCTCTGGTTTCAGTGTCCACCACATCACAGAGTCACAGCCAGTCCTGGTTTCAGTGTCCACAGCATCACAGAGTCACAGCCAGCTCTGGTTTCAGTGTCCACAACATCACAGTCACAGCCAGCTCTGGTATCAGTGTCCACAACATCACAGTGACAGCCAGCTCTGGTATCAGTGTCCACAATATCACAGTCACAGCCAGCTCTGGTTTCAGTGTCCACAACATCACAGTCACAGCCAGCACCCGGTGGTTTCCGTCACGGCAGAGTATGATCTACCTCAAGGGAGAAGGAAGGAGAGAGAGTGGAGGGAGGGAGAAGGAAGGAGAGAGAGTAGAGTGAGAGAGAAGGACGGAAGGAGCGAGAGTGGAGCGAGGGAGAAGGAAGGAAAGAGAGAGTGGAGCGAGGGAGAAGGAAGGAAGGACAGAGAGTGGAGCTAGGGAGAAGGACGGAAGGAGAGAGAGTGGAGCGAGGGAGAAGGAAGGAAAGAGAGAGTGGAGCGAGGGAGAAGGAAGGAAGGACAGAGAGTGGAGCTAGGGAGAAGGAAGGAAGGACAGAGAGTGGAGCTAGGGAGAAGGAAGGAAGGACAGAGAGTGGAGCTAGGGAGAAGGAAGGAAGGACAGAGAGTGGAGCTAGGGAGAAGGAAGGAAGAACAGAGTGGAGCTAGGGAGAAGGAAGGAAAGAGAGAGTGGAGCGAGGGAGAAGGACGAAAGAGAGAGTGGAGCTAGGGAGAAGGACGGAAGGAGAGAGAGTGGAGCGAGGGAGAAGGAAGGAAAGAGAGAGTGGTGCTAGGGAGAAGGAAGGAAAGAGAGAGTTGAGCGAGGGAGGACGGAAGGAGAGAGAGTGGAGCGAGGGAGAAGGAAGGAAAGAGAGAGTGGAGCGAGGGAGAAGGAAGGAAGGAGGGAGAGTGGAGCGAGGGAGAAGGACGGAAGGAGAGAGAGTGGAGCGAGGGAGAAGGAAGGAAGGACAGAGAGTGGAGCTATGGAGAAGGAAAGAAGGACAGAGAGTGGAGCTAGGGAGAAGGAAGGAAGGACAGAGAGTGGAGCTAGGGTGAAGGAACGAAGGACAGAGAGTGGAGCTAGGGAGAAGGAAGGAAGAACAGAGTGGAGCTAGGGAGAAGGAAGGAAAGAGAGAGTGGAGCGAGGGAGAAGGACGGAAAGAGAGAGTGGAGCTAGGGAGAAGGACGGAAGGAGAGAGAGTGGAGCGAGGGAGAAGGAAGGAAGACGTTATTATCGATGAAGGAAGGAATCCCACATCCTGCAGCTGGTCCTCTGTCTGTCAGTGGCTTCATTGTAATAGAACTGTAAAATACTACAGTACAGTATAACACCATCACCTTGGAGAGAACAGTATATCACCATCACCCTGGAGAGGACAGGATATCACCATCACCCTGGAGAGGACAGGATATCACCATCACCCTGGAGAGGACAGGATATCACCATCACCCTGGAGAGGACAGGATATCACCATCACCCTGGAGAGGACAGGATATCACCAGCACCCTGGAGAGAACAGTATATCACCATCACCCTGGAGAGGACAGGATATCACCATCACCCTGGAGAGGACAGGATATCACCATCACCCTGGAGAGGACAGGATATCACCATCACCCTGGAGAGGACAGGATATCACCATCACCCTGGAGAGGACAGGATATCACCATCACCCTGGAGAGGACAGGATATCACCATCACCCTGGAGAGGACAGGATATCACCAGCACCCTGGAGAGGACAGGATATCACCATCACCCTGGAGAGGACAGGATATCACCATCACCCTGGAGAGGACAGTATAACACCATCACCCTGAAGAGGACAGGATATCACCATCACCCTGGAGAGGACAGTATAACACCATCACCCTGGAGAGTACAGGATATCACCATCACCCTGGAGAGGACAGTATATCACCATCACCCTGGAGAGGACAGGATATCACCATCACCCTGGAGAGGACAGGATATCACCATCAACCTGGAGAGGACAGGATATCACCATCACCCTGGAGAGGACAGGATATCACCATCACCCTGGAGAGGACAGTATATTACCATCACCCTGGAGAGGACAGGATATCACCATCACCCTGGAAAGAACAGTATATCACCATCACCCTGGAGAGGACAGGATATCACCATCACCCTGGAAAGAACAGTATATCACCATCACCCTGGAGAGGACAGGATATCACCATCACCCTGGAGAGGACAGGATATCACCATCACCCTGGAGAGGACAGGATATCACCATCACCCTGGAAAGGACAGTATATCACCATCACCCTGGAGAGGACAGGATATCACCATCACCCTGGAAAGAACAGTATATCACCATCACCCTGGAGAGGACAGGATATCACCATCACCCTGGAAAGAACAGTATATCACCATCACCCTGGAGAGGACAGGATATCACCATCACCCTGGAGAGGACAGGATATCACCATCACCCTGGAAAGAACAGTATATCACCATCACCCTGGAGAGGACAGGATATCACCATCACCCTGGAGAGAACAGTATATCACCATCACCCTGGAGAGGACAGTATATCACCATCACCCTGGAGAGGAAAGGATATCACCATCACCCTGGAGAGGACAGGATATCAAAATCACCCTGGAGAGGACAGTATATCACCATCACCCTGGAGAGGACAGGATATCACCATCACCCTGGAAAGAACAGTATATCACCATCACCCTGGACAGAACAGTATATCACCATCACCCTGGAGAGGACAGTATATCACCATCACCCTGGAGAGGACAGTATATCACCATCACCCTGGAGAGGACAGGATATCACCATCACCCTGGAGAGGACAGTATATCACCATCACCCTGGAGAGGACAGGATATCACCATCACCCTGGAGAGAACAGTATATCACCATCACCCTGGAGAGGACAGTATTTCACCAGCACCCTGGAGAGGACAGGATATCACCATCACCCTGGAGAGGACAGGATATCACCATCACCCTGGAGAGGACAGGATATCACCATCACCCTGGAGAGGACAGGATATCACCATCACCCTGGAAAGAACAGTATATCACCATCACCCTGGAGAGAACAGTATATCACCATCACCCTGGAGAGGACAGTATATCACCATCACCCTGGAGAGGACAGGATATCACCATCACCCTGGAGAGGACAGTATATCACCATCACCCTGGAGAGAACAGTATATCACCATCACCCTGGAGAGGACAGTATATCACCATCACCCTGGAGAGGACAGTATATCACCATCACCCTGGAGAGAACAGGATAATGATTGTAGGACTTGTTATACTACAGCTTCTCCACTACACATCAGTTACACTGTTCCTGATGTTAACCAGATATTACACAGACTCTAACACTGTTCCTGATGTTAACCAGATATTACACAGACTCTAACACTGTTCCTGGTGTTAACCAGATATTAACAAAGACTCTAACACTGTTCCTGATGTTAACCAGATATTACAGAGACTCTAACACTGTTCCCGATGTTAACCAGATATTACACAGACTCTAACACTGTTCCTGATGTTAACCAGATATTACACAGACTGTAACACTGTTCCTGATGTTAACCAGATATTACACAGACTCTAACACTGTTCCTGATGTTAACCAGATATTACACAGACTCTAACACTGTTCCTGATGTTAACCAGATATTAACAAAGACTCTAACACTGTTCCCGATGTTAACCAGATATTACACAGACTCTAACACTGTTCCTGATGTTAACCAGATATTACACAGACTGTAACACTGTTCCTGATGTTAACCAGATATTACACAGACTCTAACACTGTTCCTGATGTTAACCAGATATTACACAGACTCTAACACTGTTCCTGATGTTAACCAGATATTGTGTGTGTGTGTGTGAGTGTGTGTGTGTGTGTGTGTGTGTGTGTGTGCGCACGCATCTTTCTTGTGTGTGTGTGTGTGTGTATGTGTGTGTATATGTGCGTGTGTGTATATGTGTGTGTGTATATGTGTGTGTGTGTATATGTGTGTGTGTGTGTGTGTGTGTGTGTGTGTGTGTGCGCACGCATCTTTCTTGCGTGTGTGTGTGTGTGTGTGTGTATATATGTGTGTGTGTGTGTGTGTGTGTGTGTGTATATATGTGTGTGTGTGTATATGTGTGTGTGTGTTTATGTGTGTGTGTGTTTATGTGTGTGTGTGTGTGTGTGTGTGTGTGTGTGTGTGCACGCATCTTTCTTGCGTGTGTGTGTGTGTGTGTGTATGTGTGTGTGTGTATATGTGTGTGTGTGTATATATGTGTGTGTGTGTGTGTTTATGTGTGTGTGTGTGGATATTTGTGCAGAGCTTCATGGAAAAGGGTTTGACACAGCCTCCACCTCGCTAACCCTGATCCCACATCACTGATGGAAATGATTAAATATCAGAGTTGTAATTCCATTCCAGCCCCTCGGACCGGCTCTTAAAATAGTTTTATAGAGGAGAGAGGAGCGCGAGCGCACGCACGCACACACACACACGAGAAAGAAGCGTGCACACACCCACGAGCAGACCGTGGATGAGGCCGGGGCGGATGTCTGAATTCCTGTGATTGGCGCAGCAGCTAGTCATTAGGCTGATGGTGGGTTACGACCGCAGAAACACTGTGGGGGGAGGACTCTCTCTCTCTCTCTCTCTCTCTCTCTCTCTCTCTCTCTCTCTCTCTCTCTCTCTCTCTCTCTCTCTCTCTCTCTCTCTCTCTCTCTCTCTCTCTCTCTCTCTCTCTCTCTCTCTCCCTCCCTCCCTCCCTCCCTCCCTCCCTCCCTCCCTCTCTCCCTCTCTCCCTCTCTCCCTCCCTCCCTCCCTCCCTCCCTCCCTCCCTCCCTCCCTCTCTGTCTCTCTCTGTCTCTCTCTGTCTCTCTCTGTCTCTCCCTGTCTCTCCCTGTCTCTCCCTCCCTGTCTCTCTCTCCCTGTCTCTCTCTCTCTCTCCATCTCTCTGTCTCTCTCCATCTCTCTATGTTTCTCTCTCACTCAGAACTCAAGACTGTCGGTTCAGTCTCACTGGCTTGAGAGGCATTCTCTATATACATATGTTTAATACATACATATAGACACACCACCACATAGACACAAAACCACATAGACACACCACACCACCACATAGACACACCACACCACCACATAGACACACCACCACATAGACACACCACACCACCACATAGACACACCACACCACCACATACACACACCACCACATAGACACACCACCACATAGACACACCACACCACCACATAGACACACCACACCACCACATAGACACACCACACCACCACATAGACACACCACACCACCACATAGACACACCACCACATAGACACACCACACCACCACATAGACACACCACACCACCACATAGACACACCACACCACCACATAGACATACCACACCACCACATAGACACACCACACCACCACATAGACACACCACACCAACACATAGACACACCACCACATAGACACACCACACCACCACATAGACACACCACCACCGAGACACACCACCACATAGACACACCACACCACCACAAAGAACCACCACCACCGAGACACACCACCACATAGACACACCACACCAACACATAGACACACCACCACATAGACACACCACACCACCACATAGACACACCACCACCGAGACACACCACCACATAGACACACCACACCACCGAGACACACCACCACATAGACACACCACACCACCACATAGACACACCACCACCGAGACACACCACCACATAGACACACCACACCACCACAAAGAAAAACCACACCACCACATAGACACACCACACCACCACATAGACACACCACACCACCAGATAGACACACCACCGCATAGACACACCACACCACCACATTGACACACCACACCACCACATAGACACACCACACCACCACATAGACACACCACACCACCACATAGACACATCACCACATAGACACACCACCACATAGACACACCACACCACCACATAGACACACCACCACATAGACACACCACACCACCACATAGACACACCACCACATAGACACACCACCACATAGACACACCACACCACCACATAGACACACCACCACATAGACACACCACACCACCACATAGAAACACCACATAGACACACCACACCACCACATTGACACACCACCACATAAACACACCACATCACCACATAGACACACCACACCACCACATAGACATACCACCACATAGACACACCACCACATAGACACACCACACCACCACATAGACACACCAACACATAGACACACCACACCACCACATAGACACACCACCACACCACCACATAGACACACCACACCACCACATAGACACACCACACCACCACATAAACACATCACACCACCACATAGACACACCACCACATAGACACACCACACCACCACATAGACACACCACACCACCACATAGACACACCACACAACCACATAGACACCCCAACACGTAGACACACCACCACATAGACACACCACACCACCACATAGACACACCACACCACCTCATAGACACATCACACCACCACATAGACACACCAACAAATACACACCACACCACCACATAGACACACCACACCACCACATAGACACATCACACCACCACTTAGACACACCACCACACACAGACACACCACACCAGCACACACAGACACACCACACCAACACACAAAGACACACCACACCACCACACACAGACACAGAATGCCTCTGATGTTCCTGGCCGTGTAATTACTGTCTACTCCTTCTACTGTAGAGGTAGAGATAGCTTCCCTTTATGGCTACTCCTTCTACTGTAGAGGTAGCTTCCCATCCTGGCTACTCCTTCTACTGTAGAGGTAGCTTCCCTTCCTGGCTACTCCTTCTACTGTAGAGGTAGCTTCCCATCCTGGCTACTCCTTCTACTGTAGAGGTAGCTTCCCTTCCTGGCTACTCCTTCTACTGTAGAGTTAGAGATAGTTTCCCTTTCTGGCTACTCCTTCTACTGTAGAGGTAGCTTCCCTTCCTGGCTACTCCTTCTACTGTAGAGATAGCTTCCCTTCCTGGCTACTCCTTCTACTGTAGAGGTAGAGGTAGCTTCCCTTCCTGGCTACTCCTTCTACTGTAGAGGTAGAGATAGCTTCCCTTCCTGGCTACTCCTTCTACTGTAGAGATAGCTTCCCTTCCTGGCTACTCCTTCTACTGTAGAGGTAGAGGTAGCTTCCCTTCCTGGCTACTCCTTCTACTGTAGAGGTAGAGGTAGCTTCCCTTCCTGGCTACTCCTTCTACTGTAGAGATAGCTTCCCTTCCTGGCTACTCCTTCTACTGTAGAGGTAGCTTCCCTTCCTGGCTACTCCTTCTACTGTAGAGGTAGCTTCCCCTCCTGGCTACTCCTTCTACTGTAGAGGTAGCTTCCCCTCCTGGCTACTCCTTCTACTGTAGAGTTAGAGATAGCTTCCCTTCCTGGCTACTCCTTCTACTGCTGGGGTTTTATTTGAAACATGTGCAGGGCTCACCTAGGCATAACTTTGAGTGAGTGTCTTTGTGTAATGTATCATGTTAATAATTTACACACATGTCTGGCACAGGGGGACGACCTCCTCCCCTCTCACAGCTTCAGTACAGCCTGCCTGGTAATGATGAGTGTGTGTGTGTGTATTTAGTGTGTGTATTTAGTGTGTGTGTGTGTGTGTGTGTGTGTGTGTGTGTGTGTGTGTGTGTGTGTGTGTGTGTGTGTGTGTGTGTGTGTGTGTGTGTGTATATATGTATGCATCCGTGCGTGTGTGTCTGGAAGCAGAAGTGAATTCACAACCACCTGACAGTCAGGTCTCGCTCCAGGATGTAATGTGGACCTCTGGTTAAGACAAGGCAGTAACATTTACTAAAGACAAGACAGTAACAGGTCAATAGACATAGGGTTTGTTACAAACGGCACCCTGTTCCCTATATAGTGCACTAATTTTGACCAGGACCCAAGGGGGAGTAGTTCACTACTAATGGGGTGCCATTTGGGATGTAGAAATGGGTTTTAAATGTGGCCATGCTATTGAGCATGTCTGGAGTGCCAATTGAGCAGGCGTTTGCACTTTTGGAACGATTCCATTGAGCCAGACAAACTCAATCAAATGCAGATTAAGTATTTTAATTATTATTATTATTTTTATTAATTTATTTAACTAGGCAAGTCAGTTAAGAACAAATTCTTATTTTCAATGATGTCCTAGGAACAGTTGGTTAACGGCCTTGTTCAGAGAACGACAGATCTCCTTGTCAGCTCGGGGATTTGAACTTGCAACCCTCCGGTTACTAGTCCCACGCTCTAACCACTAGGCTACCCTGCCGCCTCTTAAGTCAGTTTAAGAAAATATTCTTATTTACAATGACGGCCATATTTAAGCAAAAAAATGAGTACTATTTGAACCCAGATCTGGGAGCCAAAATAAAATAAAATAAAAATTCTGGGTTGAAATAGTGTTTTTCTCCAGCACGTTAAAATAAACCCGGAAAAATCAGTTTGAGGTAGCAGAAAAGACAAACGCGTTTTGAACACAGACATTGAGCTGTCTCTCTCTCTCTGAGTTTAACCAGACATTAACAAACACTGACCACAACCACGATTCAGACATTTTCATTCTTTTTGACACACAGACAGACAGACAAACACATGGGAATAATGTGCAGAGCTCTGAAATAACATTTCCCTGGCCTAATAATGTCCCTCAAAGAACATAGAAAGAGAAAAGCATAGTACAGTCAGTTGGGCCAAACGCAATACACTCCTCACATGTTCACATACAAAGACATGGCTGCAACACGTCCTTAATGTCCTCGGAGACACTCTTGTTTTAACGATTTGTTGCTCAAGACTCCACAGGAATCACATATGATAAAGACATCTTGTGAGATGCATAGCAGAGCATGACTGGCAAAAAAAGTCGACATGGAACGTCCAGAGAACCTCCAACGTCCAGAGGTTGTTCAACGTCCAGAGAACCTCCAACGTCCAGAGAACCTTCATCGCCCAAAGGTTGTTCAACGTCCAGAGAACCTTCAACGTCCAGAGGTTGTTCATCGTTCAGAGGTCGTTCAACGTCCAGAGGTTGTTCAACGCCCAGAGGTTGTTCAACGTCCAGAGGTCGTTCATCGTCCAGAGAACCTCCAACGTCCAGAGGTCGTTCAACGCCCAGAGTTCGTTCATCGTCCAGAGAACCTCCAACGTCCAGAGACTTTTAAAGACTGCATATGTCGACTCAATCGGAAATTACCTTTCAATGTCAATCACGTTATATCGCGCAGATCATCCGTGGTCTGAATTGAATCTAGGCCTTAGTCTCGTGTCCGTCTCAAGACCTGCATGGTAGAAAAGGTCCCTGAGGACTTGCCAGACACACACACTGAGCTGACTCTGACAGATGACAGCAGAGATACAAGCAGACCATCAGTGGAAAATATGACTCATAACAACACTTGCTAGATAAAGAACAACGACATTCTGCACTCGACAGTTCTAATGATGTCATCAATTCCACAGAGTGAAAAAGAACACATGCTGTGTTCATCTCTACTGATGTCACCAACACTGAATCATCTTGGTCTTCTCAAGTGGATGTGACATCATCTTCTTTATATTTTTTTACAGAGTCAAAGAGAACACATGTACTCTCTGTCCATCTGTTATTTATCAAACCTTTATTACCGACCAGGGCTGAAAAGCATTACAGGTAGTCTATCTACCTATGGAGAAAACAGGATGAGTCTGGGATAGATATAGATGACATCAACATTGATGAATAGATGACAAGATCATGGGTTCAATTAGTACAAGTACCACACATTCATACCTCAACTGAATGCACCCAATGGGACGCTTTTAACCATATAAGGAATAAGGGACCATTTGGCACGCAGTCAATGTAGTGCTACAGTTGGGTAAAACTATCTGCCTAGCGGCATATATTAGTAGTGTAATATTAGTATCTAAGTGGTATACAGGATATTAGTAGTGTAATATTAGTATCTATGTGGTATACAGGTTATTAGTAGTGTAATATTAGTATCTAAGTGGTATACAGGATATTAGTAGTGTAATATTAGTATCTAAGTGGTATACAGTATATTAGTAGTGTAATATTAGTATCTAAGTGGTATACAGGATATTAGTAGTGTACTATTAGTATCTAAGTGGTATACAGTATATTAGTAGTGTAATATTAGTAACTAAGTGGTATACAGTATATTAGTAGTGTAATACTAGTATCTATGTGGTATACATGATATTAGTAGTGTAATATTAGTAACTAAGTGGTATACAGTATATTAGTAGTGTAATACTAGTATCTATGTGGTATACAGGATATTAGTAGCAGTATATTAGTAGCTAAGTGGTATACAGGATATTAGTAGTGTAATATTAGTAGCTAAGTGGTATACAATATATAAATAGTATAGTATTAGTAGCTAAGTGGTATACAGTATATTAGTAGATAATATTAGTATCTAAGTGGTATACAGTATATTGGTAGATAATATTAGTAACTAAGTGGTATACAGTATATTAGTGGTGTAATATTAGTATCTAAGTGGTATACAGTATATTAGTGGTGTAATATTAGTATCTAAGTGGTATACAGTATATTAGTGGTGTAATATTAGTATCTATCAGTAGATCATATGACAACTGAACTGATCTCTCCCCATCAGAGTTCATACGGAATGATATTATGATGTCATCTAAATTGAAGAAATGCTTCTTGGAAAGAGGGGCTTTCCTTCTTAATTTCATCCATCCTTAAAAGTGTTATTTTGTATTCTCATGTTGTTGACCTTGGTGGGCCCACAGCACCAACATAGGAACATGGGGGCCTCTGGTGCTTTCCTTAGCCTGTGTTATCCACAGCCCTGGCCCAGACCAAGTTCTTTCACCACCCCCAGCCTGGTCCAATTGCAACCCATCTGGCCCCAGCCCCCCACCTGTTCCTATAGCAACACCTCTGGCCCCAGCCTGTTCCTATAGCAACACATCTGCCCCCATCCCCCAGCCTGTTCCTATATCAACACCTCTGTCCCCAGCCCCCAGCCTGTTCCTATAGAAACATCTCTGTCCCCAGCCCCCAGCCTGTTCCTATAGAAACACCTCTGTCCCCAGCCCCCAGCCTGTTCCTATATCAACACCTCTGTCCCCAGCCTGTTCCTATAGAAACACCACTGTCCCCAGTCCCCAGCCTGTTCCTACAGAAACATCTCTGTCCCCAGCCCCCAGCCTGTTCCTATAGAAACATCTCTGTCCCCAGCCCCCAGCCTGTTCCTATATCAACACATCTGCCCCCATCCCCCAGCCTGTTCCTATATCAACACCTCTGTCCCCAGCCCCCAGCCTATTCCTATATCAACACCTCTGGCCCCAGCCACAGCTCTCAGCCCCTTAAGCAAGCCCTAAGCCCCCGTCTTAAACCCCCAGGGCCTCTATCCTCACCCCTCGGCCCCTCCGCCCCTATCCTCACCCCTCTGCCCCTATACTCACACCTGCGCCCCAATCCTCACCCCTCCGCCCCTATCCTCACCCCTCCGCCCCTATCCTCACCCCTCGGCCCCTATCCTCACCCCTCCGCCCCTATCCTCACCCCTCCGCCCCTATCCTCACCCCTCCGCCCCTATCCCCACCCCTTGGCCCCTATCCCCACCCCTCCGCCCCTATCCTCACCCGTGGTAAGTTTGTCTTGGCTCAGACTGATCCCAGCGAACTTTGAAAATGTCTCCTTTCAATTATTAGAGAAATTCTGACCACATTGCCTAATGGATTCCAAATACAGAGGGGCGGAGTGTGTGTGCAGGGGGGGGGTCTCCATCTCTGCAGCCAGCCAGCCCTGACCCCCGGCTGCCC
>NC_092158.1:87592073-87660410 GCF_045791955.1 Oncorhynchus clarkii lewisi
TGTTAGGCGGTGTAGACAATGAAAAGACACTTAGTGATCTGATTGTGCCCAAATTGTTAGGCGGTGTAGACAATGAAAAGACACTTAGTGATCTGATTGTGCCCACATTGTTAGGCGGTGTAGACAATGAAAAGACACTTAGTGATCTGATTGTGCCCACATTGTTAGGCGGTGTAGACAATTAAAATACACTTAGTGATCTGATTGTGATCGGATCATCCTGCCCACCTCTGGACATAGTCAGACACAGATTGTTTCTGGATATCTTACAAGTATAGACAGATCTGGACAGAGAAACCACTTAAATCATCCTTGATTCCACCCTCTAAAATTATTGAGAGGAGGCACCATGTTGCATCTTACAATAAATAGTACTTAAGTAAAATACTTTGAAGTACTACTTAATAGTTTTTTTTGTACTTCACTTTACTGTTTATATTTTGGACAACTTTTACTTCACTGCATTCCTAAAGAAAATAATGTACTTTCTACTCCATGCATTTTCCCTGACACCCAAATGTACTCGTTACATTTTGAATGCTTATCAGGACAGGTCCAATTCACACACTATTCAAGAGAACATCCCTTATCGTCTGTACGGCCTCTGATCTTAGCAGGACAGGTCCAATTCAATACACTATTCAACATCCCTTATCGTCTGTACGGCCTCTGATCTTAGCAGGACAGGTCCAATTCAATACACTATTCAACATCCCTTATCGTCTGTACGGCCTCTGATCTTAGCAGGACAGGTCCAATTCACACGCTATTCAACATCCCTTATCGTCTGTACGGTCTCTGATCTTAGCAGGACAGGTCCAATTCACACGCTATTCAACATCCCTTATCATCTGTACGGTCTCTGATCTCAGCAGGACAGGTCCAATTCAATACACTATTCAACATCCCTTATCGTCTGTACGGTCTCTGATCTCAGCAGGACAGGTCCAATTCACACGCTATTCAACATCCCTTATCGTCTGTACGGTCTCTGATCTCAGCAGGACAGGTCCAATTCACACGCTATTCAACATCCCTTATCGTCTGTACGGCCTCTGATCTTAGCAGGACAGGTCCAATTCAATACACTATTCAACATCCCTTATCGTCTGTACGGTCTCTGATCTCAGCAGGACAGGTCCAATTCACACGCTATTCAACATCCCTTATCGTCTGTACGGCCTCTGATCTTAGCAGGACAGGTCCAATTCAATACACTATTCAACATCCCTTATCGTCTGTACGGCCTCTGATCTTAGCAGGACAGGTCCAATTCAATACACTATTCAACATCCCTTATCGTCTGTACGGCCTCTGATCTTAGCAGGACAGGTCCAATTCAACACACTATTCAACATCCCTTATCGTCTGTACGGCCTCTGATCTTAGCAGGACAGGTCCAATTCACACACTATTCAACATCCCTTATCGTCTGTACGGCCTCTGATCTTAGCAGGACAGGTCCAATTCACACACTATTCAACATCCCTTATCGTCTGTACGGCCTCTGATCTTAGCAGGACAGGTCCAATTCAATACACTATTCAACATCCCTTATCGTCTGTACGGCCTCTGATCTTAGCAGGACAGGTCCAATTCAATACACTATTCAACATCCCTTATCGTCTGTACGGCCTCTGATCTTAGCAGGACAGGTCCAATTCAATACACTATTCAACATCCCTTATCGTCTGTACGGCCTCTGATCTTAGCAGGACAGGTCCAATTCAATACACTATTCAACATCCCTTATCGTCTGTACGGCCTCTGATCTTAGCAGGACAGGTCCAATTCAATACACTATTCAACATCCCTTATCGTCTGTACGGCCTCTGATCTTAGCAGGACAGGTCCAATTCAATACACTATTCAACATCCCTTATCGTCTGTACGGCCTCTGATCTTAGCAGGACAGGTCCAATTCACACACTATTCAACATCCCTTATCGTCTGTACGGCCTCTGATCTTAGCAGGACAGGTCCAATTCACACACTATTCAACATCCCTTATCGTCTGTACGGCCTCTGATCCGACGGAGTCACTGAACACAAATGCTTCGTTTGTAAATGATGTCGTGTTGGAGCCGCTGCCTCTCTGTATATACAAATATCAAAATAAAATGCTGTCGTCTGATTTGCTTAATATAAGGAATTTGAAATTATTTATACTTTTAATTTTAATAGTTAAGTACATTTTAGCAATTAAATGTACTTTTGATATTTAAGTATATGTAAAACCAAATACTGTTAGACATTTACTCAAGTAGAATTTTACTGGGTGACTTTCACTTAAGTCATTTTCTGTTAAGGTATCGTTACTTTTACTCAAGTATGACAATTGGTACTTTTTCCACCACTGTGTGTGTGTGTGTGTGTGTGTGTGTGTACGTGTATGTGTGTATGTGTGTGTGTGTGTGTGTGTGTGTGTGTGTGTGTGTGTGTGTGTGTGTGTGTACTTTTCCCACCAATGTACCAAACCAGTCAAAACTTTAGAGACTCATTCAAGGGTTTTTCTTTATTTGTACTATTTTCTACATTGTAGAATAGTAGTGAAGGCATCAAAACTATGAAATACCACATATGGAATCATGTAGTAACCAACAAAGTGTTAAACAAATCAGAATTCTGAGATTCTTCAAAGTAGCCATTCTTTGCCTCGATGATAGCTTTGCACACTCTTGACATTCTCTCAACCAGCTTCACATGGAATGCTTTTCCAACAGTCTTGAAGGAGTTCCCACATACGTTGAGCACTTGTTGGCTGCTTTTCCTTCACTCTGTGGTCCAACTCATCACCAATGCACAAGCATCTGACCTCTTCTCTCTCCATCCATTACAGTCCCCTCAGCACACATACACACGCGCACGCAAACACACACACACACGCACAAATACACTCACACATCATAAAAACACATTGCCCATTTAACCCTGCGTCTTTCAAAGCAGCTCCACTCAGCAATTAACCCATATTCTGCTGCTGTCCAGCTGCCTGCACCCGCACCCGCACGCACACGCACACGCACACGCACACGCTCACACTCACACTCACACTCACACTCACACTCACACTCACACTCACACTCACACTCACACACACACACACACACACACACACACACACACACACACACACACACACACACACACACACACACACACACACACACACACACACACACACCCTGCCGGGCATTCCCAACCTCCCGTTCCCAAATCACTATAATTCCAAACAACAACGTGTTATTTTCCTGAGCGAGGGGCACATGGATCGCATGCCTCCAGAACTGTTGATTAGGGGCTTGTTGGAAACATAGAAAGACTGTGGTTTCCTGAAGAAGAAAAACCCGCATCAGCTGTCACATTGATAATCACAGCGTTGCTTTCTGCTATTCCTGTCATAATGGTGTAATTATATAAGTACCATATCTCTGCTATTTCTATAAATCATATAATTATATTATTTCCCCAGTTCTAGGCTGTGTCCTAAATAGCACCCTACTCCCTATACAGTTCCTTACTTTAGACCAGAGCCCCATAAGAAGTGCACGACATAGGGAATAGAGGAAGCCATCTGGGACATAGTTTAGTCTTGGACCAACCTCTACTTTTTGTGCAATTTCCTACTTCTTCTTTCTAGCTAGAAGACCAACAATTCATCACAGTCCATGTTGTTGTTTCTTCCCTCTGGTGTCTGGCCTCAGTGTTCCAGTTCATCTAGTCTCTGTGTTCCAGTTCATCTAGTCTCTGTGCTCCAGTTCATCTGGCCTCAGTGTTCCAGTTCATCTAGCCTCAGTGTTCCAGTTCATCTGGCCTCAGTGTTCCAGTTCATCTGGCCTCAGTGTTCCAGTTCATCTGGCCTCAGTGTTCCAGTTCATCTGGCCTCAGTGTTCCAGTTCATCTGGCCTCAGTGTTCCAGTTCATCTGGCCTCAGTGTTCCAGTTCATCTGGCCTCTTTGCTCCAGTTCATCTAGTCTCTACGCTCCAGTTCATCTGGCCTCAGTGTTCCAGTTCATCTAGCCTCAGTGTTCCAGTTCATCTGGCCTCAGTGTTCCAGTTCATCTGGCCTCAGTGTTCCAGTTCATCTGGCCTCAGTGTTCCAGTTCATCTGGCCTCTGTGCTCCAGTTCATCTAGTCTCTGCGCTCCAGTTCATCTGGCCTCAGTGCTCCAGTTCATCTAGCCTCAGTGTTCCAGTTCATCTGGCCTCAGTGTTCCAGTTCATCTGGCCTCAGGGTTCCAGTTCATCTGGCCTCAGTGTTCCAGTTCATCTGGCCTCAGTGCTCCAGTTCATCTAGTCTCTGAGCTCCAGTTCATCTGGCCTCAGTGTTTCAGTTCATCTAGCCTCAGTGTTCCAGTTCATCTGGCCTCTGTGTTCCAGTTCATCTGGCCTCAGTGTTCCAGTTCATCTGGCCTCAGTGTTACAGTTCATCTGGCCTCAGTGTTCCAGTTCATCTGGCCTCTGTGCTCCAGTTCATCTAGTCTCTGCGCTCCAGTTCATCTGGCCTCAGTGTTCCAGTTCATCTAGCCTCAGTGTTCCAGTTCATCTAGCCTCAGTGTTCCAATTCATCTGGCCTCAGTGTTCCAGTTCATCTGGCCTCAGTGTTCCAGTTCATCTGGCCTCTGTGCTCCAGTTCATCTAGTCTCTGCGCTCCAGTTCATCTGGCCTCAGTGTTCCAGTTCATCTAGCCTCAGTGTTCCAGTTCATCTGGCCTCAGTGTTCCAGTTCATCTGGCCTCAGTCTTCCAGTTCATCTGGCCTCAGTGTTCCAGTTCATCTGGCCTCTGTGCTCCAGTTCATCTGGCCTCTGCACTCCAGTTCATCTGGCCTCAGTGTTCCAGTTCATCTAGCCTCAGTGTTCCAGTTCATCTGGCCTCAGTGTTCCAGTTCATCTGGCCTCAGTGTTCCAGTTCATCTGGCCTCAGTGTTCCAGTTCATCTGGCCTCAGTGTTCCAGTTCATCTGGTCTCAGTGTTCCAGTTCATCTGGCCTCAGTGTTCCAGTTCATCTGATCTCAGTGTTCCAGTTCATCTAGCCTCAGTGTTCCAGTTTATCTGGCCTCAGTGTTTCAGTTTATCTGGCCTCAGTGTTCCAGTTCATCTGGCCTCAGTGTTCCAGTTCATCTAGCCTCAGTGTTCCAGTTCATCTAGCCTCAGTGTTCCAGTTCTTATAGCCTCAGTGTTCCAGTTCATCTGGCCTTAGTGTTCCAGTTCATCTGGCCTCAGTGTTCCAGTTCATCTGGCCTCTGTGCTCCAGTTCATCTAGCCTCTGCGCTCCAGTTCATCTGGCCTCAGTGTTCCAGTTCATCTAGCCTCAGTGTTCCAGTTCATCTGGCCTCAGTGTTCCAGTTCATCTGGCCTCAGTGTTCCAGTTCATCTGGCCTCTGTGCTCCAGTTCATCTAGTCTCTGCGCTCCAGTTCATCTGGCCTCAGTGTTCCAGTTCATCTAGCCTCAGTGTTCCAGTTCATCTGGCCTCAGTGTTCCAGTTCATCTGGCCTCAGTGTTCTAGTTCATCTGGCCTCAGTGTTCCAGTTCATCTGGCCTCTGTGCTCCAGTTCATCTAGTCTCTGCGCTCCAGTTCATCTGGCCTCAGTGTTCCAGTTCATCTAGCCTCAGTGTTCCAGTTCATCTGGCCTCAGTGTTCCAATTCATCTGGCCTCAGTGTTTCAGTTCATCTGGCCTCAGTGTTCCAGTTCATCTGGCCTCTGTGCTCCAGTTCATCTAGTCTCTGCGCTCCAGTTCATCTGGCCTCAGTGTTCCAGTTCATCTAGCCTCAGTGTTCCAGTTCATCTGGCCTCAGTGTTCCAGTTCATCTGGCCTCAGTGTTCCAGTTCATCTGGCCTCTGTGCTCCAGTTCATCTAGTCTCTGCGCTCCAGTTCATCTGGCCTCAGTGTTCCAGTTCATCTAGCCTCAGTGTTCCAATTCATCTGGCCTCAGTGTTCCAGTTCATCTGGCCTCAGTGTTCCAGTTCATCTGGCCTCAGTGTTCCAGTTCATCTGGCCTCAGTGTTCCAGTTCATCTGGCCTCAGTGTTCCAGTTCATCTGGCCTCTGTGCTCCAGTTCATCTAGTCTCTGCGCTCCAGTTCATCTAGCCTCAGTGTTCCAGTTCATCTGGCCTCAGTGTTCCAGTTCATCTGGCCTCAGTGTTCCAGTTCATCTGGCCTCAGTGTTCCAGTTCATCTGGCCTCTGTGCTCCAGTTCATCTAGTCTCTGCGCTCCAGTTCATCTGGCCTCAGTGTTCCAGTTCATCTAGCCTCAGTGTTCCAGTTCATCTGGCCTCAGTGTTCCAATTCATCTGGCCTCAGTGTTCCAGTTCATCTAGTCTCTGCGCTCCAGTTCATCTGGCCTCAGTGTTCCAGTTCATCTGGCCTCTGTGCTCCAGTTCATCTAGTCTCTGCGCTCCAGTTCATCTGGCCTCAGTGTTCCAGTTCATCTAGCCTCAGTATTCCAGTTCATCTGGCCTCAGTGTTCCAGTTCATCTGGCCTCAGTGTTCCAGTTCATCTGGCCTCAGTGTTCCAGTTCATCTGGCCTCTGTGCTCCAGTTCATCTAGTCTCTGCGCTCCAGTTCATCTGGCCTCAGTGTTCCAGTTCATCTAGCCTCAGTGTTCCAGTTCATCTGGCCTCAGTGTTCCAGTTCATCTGGCCTCAGTGTTCCAGTTCATCTGGCCTCAGTGTTCCAGTTCATCTGGACTCAGTGTTCCAGTTCATCTGGCCTGTGTTCCAGTTCATCTGGCCTCTTTGCTCCAGTTCATCTAGTCTCTGCGCTCCAGTTCATCTGGCCTCAGTGTTCCAATTCATCTAGCCTCAGTGTTCCAGTTCATCTGGCCTCAGTGTTCCAGTTCATCTGGCCTCAGTGTTCCAGGTCATCTGGCCTCAGTGTTCCAGTTTATCTGGCCTCAGTGTTCCAGTTCATCTACCCTCAGTGTTCCAGTTCATCTAGCCTCAATGTTCCAGTTCATCTAGCCTCAGTGTTCCAGTTCATCTGGCCTCAGTGTTCCAGTTCATCTGGCCTCAGTGTTCCATTTCTAAAGGAAACAGCTTTACTTGTTTTACACAGGGCTCCAGATAGGCCAGAGACAAAGGGTGCTTCCCAAATGTGACCCTTTTGAGCCCTGTGTATCCTGTCAAAAGCAATGAACTAAAGAGGGACATGGGTGCATGAGCACCAAGGAAGATTAACAGACTCTATCCACACACAGCATGTCTAGGCATGAACATCATACAGTACAGTGTTGCCTAGCCAGAGGGCAACGTCAACATTACAGAGGTGCTACCATGGAATAAGAAGCACTAGAACTAGAATCACTAGAATGTTGCAGGGAAGTCCTGAGCTACGACAAACACATTCTTACTGTGTGTTAAGGCTATTTGTTTGGCATTAACAGGATATTAAGGCTGATTCATGGCTGATGTCCTGACTAATAGCCGCCCTGAGGTCCTGTCTAATAGCCGCCCTGAGGTCCTGTCTAATAGCCGTCCTGAGGTTCTGTCTAATAGCCACCCTGAGGTCCTGTTTATTAACCACCCTGAGGTCCTATCTAATAGCCACCCTGAGGTCCTGTCTAATAGCCACCCTGAGGTCCTGTTTATTAGCCACCCTGAGGTCCTGTCTAATAGCCACCCTGAGGTCCTATCTAATAGCCACCCTGAGGTCCTGTCTAATAGCCACCCTGAGGTCCTGTTTATTAGCCACCCTGAGGTCCTGTCTAATAGCCACCCTGAGATCCTGTCTAAAGCCACCCTGAGGTCCTGTCTAATAACCACCATGAGGTCCTGTCTAATAACTCTATAAATGGAGGATAATAAGACTGCAAACGATCCTTGTTTCATTACACCCTCCACTAACAACCCTGGGCTCATTACACTCTCCACTAACGATCCTGGGCTCATTACACCTTACACTAACGACCCTGGGCTCGTTAAACCCTACACTAACGACCCTGGGCTCCAAACACCCTACACTAACGATCCTGGGCTCATCACACCCTACACTAACAACCCTGGTCTCATTACACCCTACACTAACGAGCCTGGGCTCATTACACCCTCCATTAACAACCCTAGGCTCATTACACCCTACACTAACGATCCTGGGCTCATTACACCCTACACTAACGATCCTGGGCTCATTACACCCTACACTAACGACCCTGGGCTCATTACACCCTACACTAACGATCCTGGGCTCATTACACCCTACACTAACGATCCTGGGCTCATTACACCCTCCACTAACAACCCTGGGCTCTTTACACCCTACACTAACAACCCTGGGATCATTACACCCTACACTAATGAGCCTGGGCTCATGACACCCTCCACTAACAACCCTGGGCTCATTACACCCTACACTAACAACCCTGGGCTCTTTACACCCTACACTAATGATCCTGGGCTCATTACACCCTCCACTAACAACCCTGGGCTCATTACACCCTACACTAACGACCCTGGGCTCATTACACCCTACACTAACATCCCTGGGCTCATTACACCCTACAAAAACAACCCTGCGCTCATTACACCCTCCACTAACGACCCTTTGCTCATTACACCCTGCACTAACGACCCTGGGCTCATTACACCCTCCACTAACGACCCTGGGCTCATTACACCCTACACTAACAACCCTGGGCTCATTACACCCTACACTAACGACCCTGGGCTCATTACACCGTACACTAACAACCCTGGGCTCATTACACCCTCCACTAACGACCCTGGGCTCATTACACCCTCCACTAACGACCCTGGGCTCATTACACCCTCCACTAAAGAGTCGGAGGAGCCATGTCAAGTCTACTGCGCCAGCTGTTGGGGCATAGTGGTCCTACACACACACACACACACACACACACAGGAAGTCTCAGCAGGAGCAACACCTGGGGAAAATCACCCAGCCTCCACTCCTCTCTCCCAAATGGCTCCCTATTCCCTTTATAGTGCACTACTTTTGACCTGAGCCCTATGGGTAGTGCACTACTTTTGACCTGAGCCCTATGGGTAGTGCACTACTTTTGACCTGAGCCCTATGAGTAGTGCACTACTTTTGACCTGAGCCCTATGGGTAGTGCACTATGTAGGGAACAGGGTGTTGTTTGAGACACAACCATTGGTCTGAGGCCTTCACATCACACTGTCGGGCCAAGTCCATGACTCAGTGTCCACTTGACATTTACTGATGAGGACAAAAATGTATTTAATCAATTTAAGAATAAGGCTGTAACGTAACAAAATGTGGGGTCCGAATACTTTCCGAATTTTTGCTATTTGCGGCTATTTGTTTGGCATTAACAGGATATTAAGGCTGATTCATGGCTGATGTCCTGACTAATAGCCGCCCTGAGGTCCTGTCTAATAGCCGCCCTGAGGTCCTGTCTAATAGCCGTCCTGAGGTTCTGTCTAATAGCCACCCTGAGGTCCTGTTTATTAACCACCCTGAGGTCCTATCTAATAGCCACCCTGAGGTCCTGTCTAATAGCCACCCTGAGGTCCTGTTTATTAGCCACCCTGAGGTCCTGTCTAATAGCCACCCTGAGGTCCTGTCTAATAGCCGCCCTGAGGTCCTGTCTAATAGCCGTCCTGAGGTTCTGTCTAATAGCCACCCTGAGGTCCTGTTTATTAACCACCCTGAGGTCCTATCTAATAGCCACCCTGAGGTCCTGTCTAATAGCCACCCTGAGGTCCTGTTTATTAGCCACCCTGAGGTCCTGTCTAATAGCCACCCTGAGGTCCTATCTAATAGCCACCCTGAGGTCCTGTCTAATAGCCACCCTGAGGTCCTGTTTATTAGCCACCCTGAGGTCCTGTCTAATAGCCACCCTGAGATCCTGTCTAAAGCCACCCTGAGGTCCTGTCTAATAACCACCATGAGGTCCTGTCTAATAACTCTATAAATGGAGGATAATAAGACTGCAAACGATCCTTGTTTCATTACACCCTCCACTAACAACCCTGGGCTCATTACACTCTCCACTAACGATCCTGGGCTCATTACACCTTACACTAACGACCCTGGGCTCGTTAAACCCTACACTAACGACCCTGGGCTCCAAACACCCTACACTAACGATCCTGGGCTCATCACACCCTACACTTGACCTGAGCCCTATGGGTAGTGCACTACTTTTGACCTGAGCCCTATGAGTAGTGCACTACTTTTGACCTGAGCCCTATGGGTAGTGCACTATGTAGGGAACAGGGTGTTGTTTGAGACACAACCATTGGTCTGAGGCCTTCACATCACACTGTCGGGCCAAGTCCATGACTCAGTGTCCACTTGACATTTACTGATGAGGACAAAAATGTATTTAATCAATTTAAGAATAAGGCTGTAACGTAACAAAATGTGGGGTCCGAATACTTTCCGAATTTTTTAAGCAGAAAATCAAATACTAGCAAAATGCCCTGAGGGGAAATACTACCCTGTCACACTATCCTGTCATGCTACCCTGTCATTCTACCCTGTCATGCTACCCTGTCACGCTATCCTGTCATGCTACCCTGCCGTCCTATTTTATCCTGTCATGCTACCCTGTCATGCTACCCTGTCATTCTACCCTGTCATGCTACCCTGTCACGCTATCCTGTCATGCTACCCTGTCATTCTACCCTGTCATGCTACCCTGTCACGCTATCCTGTCATGCTACCCTGCCGTCCTATTTTATCCTGTCATGCTACCCTGTCATTCTACCCTGTCATGCTACCCTGTCATTCTACCCTGTCATTCTACCCTGTCATACTACCCTGTCATACTACCCTGTCATGCTATCCTGTCATGCTACCTTGTCATGCTACCTTGTCATACTACCCTGTCATTCTACCCTGTCATTCTACCCTGTCATACTACCCTGTCATGCTACCCTGTCATACTACCCTGTCGGGCTACCCTGTCATACTACCCTCTCATGCTACCCTGTCATACTACCCTGTCATGCTACCTTGTCATACTACCCTGTCATACTACCCTGTCATACTATCCTGTCATGCTATCCTGTCATGCTACCTTGTCATACTACCCTGTCATACTACCCTGTCATGCTACCCTGTCATACTACCCTGTCATACTACCCTGTCATACTACCAGCACCAACAGTGGTTGTCCCCTAGCCAGACCAACAACAACAGTGGCTGTCCCCTAGCCAGACCAGCACCAGCCAGACCAGAACCAGGCAGGAAAGCCATTGATGGTATTGTGAGAAGGAGAACATCCCTGGTCATCTCTACTACCTCTGATCTGGAGGACTCACTAAACAGAGAACATCCCTGGTCATCTCTACTACCTCTGATCTGGTGGACTCACTAAACAGAGAACATCCCTGGTCATCTCTACTACCTCTGATCTGGAGGACTCACTAAACAGAGAACATCCCTGGTCATCTCTACTACCTCTGATCTAGCGGACTCACTAAACAGAAAACATCCCTGGTCATCTCTACTACCTCTGATCTAGCGTGCGTGCGTGCGTGCGTGCGTGCGCGTGTGTGTGTATGTGTGTGTGTGTGTATGTGTGTGTGTGTGTGTGTGTATGTGTGTGCGTGTATGTGTGTGTGTATGTGTGCGTGCGTGCGTGTGTGTGTGTGCGCGTGCGTGTGCATGTGTGTATGTGTGTGTGTGTGTGTGTGTGTATGTGTGTGTGCGTGTGTGCGTGTGCATGTGTGTATGTGTGTGTGTGTGCGTGCGTGCGTGTGTGTACCCAAAGTAGTCCATTGATGAAACCCAGCTACTTGACTTGACATCCCTTTTACATCCAATCATGAGAAGCGTCGACTTTATTAAAACTCTAGTTACGACTCAGGCCAGTCAATAATAACGTCTGGGTAAATCGCCATGGTCACCACTTCATCCAATAATTAACAGAACAGAGGAAAGGGGAAGGAGCTCTTTCCTAATATCACACCACAGGACCACAGTGACTCAATGAGAACCCCCCCACCCCCCCCCACCTCACTCCCTCTCTGTGGCTCTAAAAGGACACCATTGTGTGAGAGCCATCTCCATGGTTACTGCTAGAGAACTGTAAACCTTCTAGAGTTATCAGCATTCCTGCCTCCTTCCGCGCAGCACTGTAGCAAAGCAGATCAGTTCACCACCAATCCAATCTGACTTTATAATAAAACACAACACACAGCATTTCATTAAAACAACAAAAAAAACACAGGAATTTCCATCTGGCAGGGAATTAATTTAAGTAGAATTACTGATGGAGGGTTGGAGAGTGTGGAGCAATATTGAAACCCAGCCTCCACCACCACACTAACCTAACACCTAGGGAGGGTGAGGGTGATGTGAACGTCAGCCTCCACCACCACACTAACCTAACACCTAGGGAGGGTGAGGGTGATGTGAACGTCGGCTGGTGTACGTGGGAAGAGGCAGGGACAGGCTGAACTCTCTTTCTACACCTCCCTGTAGGGGAAGCCAGAGGCTCTGGGTCACCTGTTAGCAGGCAGACTAGGGACAGAATCCGCTCCATGACAGAAGTCAGTGTCTGTACTATAACTATGTATAGTGTAAAAGAACCAGTCGGTTCAGACTAGGGACAGAATCCGCTCCATGACAGAAGTCAGTGTCTGTACTATAACTATGTATAGTGTAAAAGAACCAGTCGGTTCAGACTAGGGACAGAATCCGCTCCATGACAGAAGTCAGTGTCTGTACTATAACTATGTATAGTGTAAAAGAACCAGTCGGTTCAGACTAGGGAAAAGCTCTTCTACCAAGGAGCTGCGTATTGAACCTCAGTCCATCCAGCTGGTCTGAACATCTACTGAAGTTCCCTCTGGAGACAATCCTGTTCTATTGTAATCTATTCTATCCTAATATAATCTATTATATTCTAGTCTACTCTAATCTATTATATTCTATTACCTTCTAGTCTATTCTATTCTAATACATTCTATTCTAGTCTATTCTAAGATATTATATTCTAATATATTCTATTCTAATATATTATATTCTAGTCTATTCTAATACATTCTAGTCTATTCTATTCTAGTCTATTCTAATACATTCTAGTCTATTCTATTCTAATACATTCTATTCTAGTCTATTCTAAGATATTATATTCTAATATATTCTATTCTAATATATTCTATTCTAGTCTATTCTAATACATTCTAGTCTATTCTATTCTAATACATTCTATTCTAGTCTATTCTAAGATATTATATTCTAATATATTCTATTCTAATACATTCTATTCTAGTCTATTCTAATATATTATATTTTAATATATTATATTCTAATATATTCTATTCTAGTCTATTCTAATACATTCTAGTCTATTCTATTCTAATACATTCTATTCTAGTCTATTCTAAGATATTATATTCTAATATATTATATTCTAATATATTCTATTCTAGTCTATTCTAATACATTCTAGTCTATTCTATTCTAATACATTCTAGTCTATTCTATTCTAATACATTCTAGTCTATTCTATTCTAATACATTCTATTCAAGTCTATTCTAATATATTATATTCTAATATATTCTATTCTAATATATTCTATTCTAGTCTATTCTAATACATTCTAGTCTATTCTATTCTAATACATTCTATTCTAGTCTATTCTAAGATATTATATTCTAATATATTCTATTCTAATATATTCTATTCTAGTCTATTCTAATACATTCTAGTCTATTCTATTCTAATACATTCTAGTCTATTCTATTCTAATACATTCTAGTCTATTCTATTCTAATACATTCTATTCTAATATATTCTATTCTAATATATTCTATTCTAATATATTCTATTCTAGTCTATTCTAATACATTCTAGTCTATTCTATTCTAATACATTCTAGTCTATTCTATTCTAATACATTCTAGTCTATTCTATTCTAATATATTATATTCTAATATATTCTATTCTAATATATTATATTCTAATATATTCTATTCTAGTCTATTCTAATACATTCTAGTCTATTCTATTCTAATACATACATTCTATTCTAGTCTATTCTATTCTATTGTAATCTATTCTATCCTAATATAATCTATTATATTCTAGTCTACTCTAATCTATTATATTCTATTACCTTCTAGTCTATTCTATTCTAATACATTCTATTCTAGTCTATTCTAAGATATTATATTCTAATATATTCTATTCTAATATATTATATTCTAGTCTATTCTAATACATTCTAGTCTATTCTATTCTAGTCTATTCTAATACATTCTAGTCTATTCTATTCTAATACATTCTATTCTAGTCTATTCTAAGATATTATATTCTAATATATTCTATTCTAATATATTCTATTCTAGTCTATTCTAATACATTCTAGTCTATTCTATTCTAATACATTCTATTCTAGTCTATTCTAAGATATTATATTCTAATATATTCTATTCTAATACATTCTATTCTAGTCTATTCTAATATATTATATTTTAATATATTATATTCTAATATATTCTATTCTAGTCTATTCTAATACATTCTAGTCTATTCTATTCTAATACATTCTATTCTAGTCTATTCTAAGATATTATATTCTAATATATTCTATTCTAATATATTCTATTCTAGTCTATTCTAATACATTCTAGTCTATTCTATTCTAATACATTCTAGTCTATTCTATTCTAATACATTCTAGTCTATTCTATTCTAATACATTCTATTCAAGTCTATTCTAATATATTATATTCTAATATATTCTATTCTAATATATTCTATTCTAGTCTATTCTAATACATTCTAGTCTATTCTATTCTAATACATTCTATTCTAGTCTATTCTAAGATATTATATTCTAATATATTCTATTCTAATATATTCTATTCTAGTCTATTCTAATACATTCTAGTCTATTCTATTCTAATACATTCTAGTCTATTCTATTCTAATACATTCTAGTCTATTCTATTCTAATACATTCTATTCTAATATATTCTATTCTAATATATTCTATTCTAATATATTCTATTCTAGTCTATTCTAATACATTCTAGTCTATTCTATTCTAATACATTCTAGTCTATTCTATTCTAATACATTCTAGTCTATTCTATTCTAATATATTATATTCTAATATATTCTATTCTAATATATTATATTCTAATATATTCTATTCTAGTCTATTCTAATACATTCTAGTCTATTCTATTCTAATACATTCTATTCTAGTCTATTCTAATATATTATATTCTAATACATTCTATTCTAATATATTCTATTCTAGTCTATTCTAATACATTCTAGTCTATTCTATTCTAATACATTCTATTCTATTATATTACCTTCTAGTCTATTCTATTCTAATACATTCTATTATATTCCAATCGAATATATTATATTCTAATATATTCTAATATATTATATTTTACTCTGTTCTATTCTATTCTAATCTATTATATTCTAATATATTCTAATATATTATATTTTACTCTGTTCTATTCTATTCTAATCTATTATATTCTAATATATTCTATATGGTTTGTCAGTATAGAGATCTCTCTGTGTGTGTGTGTGTGTGTGTGTGCATTAAAGCAGAAGGCCTGTGTCACAAGGGTGGTTCCACATTACTAATGCTATTACTAAGATAGCATTATTATATTACTCAATGAATATGCTATTATAAGAGTAGAATCACTGACTGTTACAGAAGAACACTCAATTACAAAACATTTGATAAAAGGAATTATCCTAAATGCCACAGCCGGAAGCTGCACAGATATAAAAAAGGCTATTTTTCATTCAGTGTGCACATGAATAAGTGATGTAGTGTCTTAGCTGGAAAGGCCCGTGGATAAAATGTATTTTCACTTTAATAAAATTAATCATATTATAGTACAACATGTAATGCAATATCAGACTGATTCCTAGTCAACAACCAGACCTGTGTCCATTAGACAGGAACGGTCTGGTAAACTCCTCCCTCCCTCCTCACTGGCATTTTCATCGGGGTGTAAAAATCATGCAACAATCGCACCTTTGTTTGTGTCAGATAGAGGAAGAGAGAGTGAGACAATGCGACCCCTACTGTGGCCTAATGTGCGGGCAGAGCCTGGACACACGGTGATGTGCTAACCCCAGAGTCCTCACTGCTGGCTGGGGAGGAAGACTCCTCTCTCTGTCCTGGTTCCACATCAACCTATAGTGAGATGGAGAAAGACAGAGGACCAGGGTTTCATAGCAGACCTGCGTTCAAATGAGAAGGTGTTTTCTTTGTTTGACTGTTTGAATGAGCTTGCCTGGAGCGCCATGTGGGTGGGCTTTGCACTTTTGGGAATATTCTATTGCTCAAATTGCACCAGGCATGATCAATGAAGCAGAGCTAAAGTATCTGACAGTTAACCAATACTATAAAGCCAATCATCTGTATTACAGACAAATGCTGCCCCCTGCTGGATAAATGCATTCATTTCTGTTGTAGGAACATAAAGTAAGAATATACAGTAAGAACTCACAGTAAGAATATACAGTAAGAACACACAGTAAGAATATACAGTAAGAACATACAGTAAGAATATACAGTAAGAACACACAGTAAGAACACACAGTAAGAACACAGTAAGAACACAGTAAGAACACACAGTAAGAACACACAGTAAGAATATACAGTAAGAACACAGTAAGAATATAGAGTAAGAACACACAGTAAGAATATACAGTAAGAACACAGTAAGAATATACAGTAAGAACACACAGTAAGAACACACAGTAAGAACACAGTAAGAATACACAGTAAGAACTCACAGTAAGAACTCACAGTAAGAACACACAGTAAGAACACACAGTAAGAACACACAGTAAGAACACAGTAAGAATATACAGTAAGAACACACAGTAAGAACACACAGTAAGAATATACAGTAAGAACACAGTAAGAATATAGAGTAAGAACACACAGTAAGAACACACAGTAAGAATATACAGTAAGAACACAGTAAGAATATACAGTAAGAACACACAGTAAGAACATACAGTAAGAACACACAGTAAGAACACACAGTAAGAATACACACAGTAAGAATACACACAGTAAGAATATACAGTAAAAATATACAGTAAGAAAATACAGTAAGAATATACTGTAAGAAAATGCAGTAAAAATACACACAGTAAGAACACAGGAAAGGGAAAACAAGTTATGAATATAATATACAAGTGTTTGTTCCAATTAGTTTCAGTGAACATTCTTAACTAAGATCAGTAGGTCCGGGTTTCACTGTGGACAACTTGGTTAATGTGAAACATGGTTCATCTTGACTGAGGGAGTTCAACTGCAACAATCATTTAATTAGGCCGTATTCGCCCACATCGCTCCTTCACCGTAATACACTGCTGACACTGACTGAATCAAAGGCTTGACTCAACCCAATGCCCAAAACCCCTAACATCAGCAGTCTGCCCAAACCCCTAACATCAGCAGGCAGTCCAGCAGTCTGCCCAAACCCCTAACATCAGCAGGCAGTCCAGCAGTCTGCCCAAACCCCTAACATCAGCAGTCTGCCCAAACATCTAACATCAGCAGGCAGTCCAGCAGTCTGCCCAAACCCCTAACATCAGCAGTCTGCCCAAACCCCTAACATCAGCAGGCAGTCCAGCAGTCTGCCCAAACCCCTAACATCAGCAGCAACTCCAGCAGTCTGACAGAAAACCCAGAATAACACTGAGACCGAGCCTCATGTAGAAGAGGCCCTGGAGACCTCTCAAGTTTCCAACCATGAGATTTATACTGTAGTCATAGCAAAGGAGGAACAATACTGACATACACACACACACACACACACACACACACACACACACTCAAAGACTTGGGGTCGTGGCCACAACCATGTGAAGTACAACTGTCCAACTTAAGTCATGATGGATGAGCTACAGACCACTGAGACAACACTAGATCCTCCTACAGTCATCAGAACACTGAGACAACACTAGGTCATCCTATAGTCATCAGACCACTGAGACAACACTGGGTCATCCTATAGTCATCAGAACACTGAGACAACACTAGGTCATCAGAACACTGAGACAACACTGGATCCTCCTATAGTCATCAGAACACTGAGACAACACTAGGTCATCCTATAGTCATCAGAACACTGAGACAACACTAGGTCATCAGAACACTGAGACAACACTGGATCCTCTTTATAGTCATCAGAACACTGAGACAACACTAGGTCATCCTATAGTCATCAGAACACTGAGACAACACTAGGTCATCAGAACACTGAAACAACACTGGATCCTCCTATAGTCATCAGAACACTGAGACAACACTAGGTCATCCTATAGTCATCAGAACACTGAGACAACACTAGGTCATCCTATAGTCATCAGAACACTGAGACAACACTAGGTCATCAGAACACTGAAACAACACTGGATCCTCCTATAGTCATCAGAACACTGAGACAACACTAGGTCATCCTATAGTCATCAGAACACTGAGACAACACTGGGTCATCCTATAGTCATCAGAACACTGAGACATCCTATAGTCATCAGAACACTGAGACATCCTATAGTCATCAGAACACTGAGACACCACTGGGTCATCCTATAGTCATCAGAACACTGAGACAACACTGGGTAATCCTATAGTCATCAGAACACTGAGACAACACTAGATCCTCCTACAGTCATCAGAACACTGAGACAACACTGGGTCATCCTATAGTCATCAGAACACTGAGACATCCTACAGTCATCAGAACACTGAGACAACACTGGGTCATCCTATAGTCATCAGAACACTGAGACATCCTATAGTCATCAGAACACTGAGACATCCTATAGTTATCAGAACACTGAGACAACACTGGATCCTCCTATAGTCATCAGAACACTGAGACATCCTATAGTCATCAGAACACTGAGACAACACTGGATCCTCCTATAGTCATCAGAACACTGAGACAACACTAGATCCTCCTAGTCATCAGAACACTGAGACAACACTAGATCCTCCTATAGTCATCAGAACACTGAGACAACACCGGGTCATCCTATAGGCATCAGAACAACAGAGGGGGTTGCCCTGTGCAGAAACAGCATCTAGCCCATAACAGCTTGACACGTCTTGGCTGTGCCCGAAATGGCACCCTATTCCCTATTTAGTGGGATACTTCTCATCAGGACCCACAGGGCTCTGGTCAAGAAGCGTAGGGCACTAGAAAGGGATTAGGATGCCATTTGGTACACAGATGTAGATTTGAAAGGATTGAGAAGGTCATGAGAGAATGGGTAGGAGTTGTTTCTGAACTAGGCCCATCACACCTGAGCAGAAGATCAATGCTACCTACCTGTAGACATGAGAAAACCCAGAGGACAGGAAACAAGACCTCTTCCCATGACTTGTGAGTTGGATTGACACAGACAAGTAATTTAGAGATTCTCCAAATAAAAGTCACCAGGGGATGAAACCAGTCCAGTTGTAGGAGGGAGATATGTGTTCTAATGTATATCAACAGGCTACATCCCAAATAGCACCCTATATAGTGCCCCAGTTAAAAGTAGTGCACTTTATAGGGAATAGGGTGCCATAGGGTTGTGGTCAAAAGTAGGGCACTGTATCGGGAATAGGGTGCAGTTTGGGACATGCCCATTGTTAGACATTGTCTATATGGTGTCCAACAGTTATACTGTATGTTACTGAATCAACAGAAAGCACCAGTAGATTCCCTTCCTCCTTCCCAGGAGATGGTGGGATCTTCTCTGGAGGGAACCGACTTGGACAGGGGAGAGGATTGTCCAACAGAAAGCACCAGTAGATTCCCTCCCTCCTTCCCAGGAGATGGTGGGATCTTCTCTGGAGGGAACCGACTTGGACAGGGGAGAGGATTGTCCAACAGAAAGCACCAGTAGATTCCCTTCCTCCTTCCCATGAGATGGTGGGATCTTCTCTGGGGGGAACCGACTTGGACAGATAGACAGGGGAGAGCATTGTCCAACAGAAAGCACCAGTAGAATCCCTTCCTCCTTCCCATGAGATGGTGGGATCTTCTCTGGGGGAACCGACTTGGACAGATGGACAGGGGAGAGGATTGTCCACCAGAAAGCACCAGTAGATTCCCTTCCTCCTTCCCAGGAGATGGTGGGATATTCTCTGGAGGGAACCGACTTGGACAGATGGACAGGGGAGAGGATTGTCCAACAGAAACGAGCAGCACGTCTGCCGTAGCCTAAAAGAACAGTCCTATATTACTGAATCAACACAGAACACCAGGATATTCCCTTACTCTAAACGTCCTAAGTGATTATGGAAAATCCTTTCACACGAGTTGATGAACGAACATAAAAATGTGCCCTCGCAAAATAGGTTTACCTACTATCACCCCTTAAGAGTCTTTTGTTAAATAAACGTTGCACAGAATAATGACACAAATCATATTACATTTCCATAAATGTTTATTTCCATTCAAAGAACCAGATGACCTTTCTCAGTCGCTCAATAACAATAAGCAGTTATTTCACAAACCGTCTGTCGATGAAACAGGACTTGACTTTATACATAGGACACTATACAACCTTTCATCAGAGGAAAGTATAATATTATCTAGGACGCGCCGGGGGCCAGTTTACAGCTCAGCGATGGGCTTGTGAGGCCAGTACGGGTGCTTCTCCTTGTCCAGCTTGGTCTCAGGGAACGTGTCGTTCAGATCGTCGATGGTCATCTGGTCGAAGGGAATCATGTTCTGGAACTTCTCCAGCTGGAAGAGAGGAAGGTGGATCAACAGAGAGAAGAGAACTACATGTCTCTAAATAGTGGAAGAGAGGAAGGTGGATCAACAGAGAGAAGATAACTAACTACATGTCTCTAAATAGTGGAAGGTGGATCAACAGAGAGAAGAGAACTACATGTCTCTATATAGTGGAAGAGAGGAAGGTGGATCAACAGAGAGAACTACATGTCTCTAAATAGTGGAAGGTGGATCAACAGAGAGAAGAGAACTACATGTCTCTAAATAGTGGAAGGTGGATCAACAGAGAAGAGAACTACATGTCTCTAAATAGTGGAAGGTGGATCAACAGAGAGAAGAGAACTACATGTCTCTAAATAGTGGAAGGTGGATCAACAGAGAGAAGAGAACTACATGTCTCTAAATAGTGGAAGGTGGATCAACAGAGAAGAGAACTACATGTCTCTAAATAGTGGAAGGTGGATCAACAGAGAGAAGAGAACTACATGTCTCTAAATAGTGGAAGGTGGATCAACAGAGAGAAGAGAACTACATGTCTCTAAATAGTGGAAGGTGGATCAACAGAGAGAAGAGAACTACATGTCTCTAAATAGTGGAAGGTGGATCAACAGAGAGAAGAGAACTAACTACATGTCTCTAAATAGTGGAAGGTGGATCAACAGAGAGAAGAGAACTAACTACATGTCTCTAAATAGTGGAAGGTGGATCAACAGAGAGAAGAGAACTAACTACATGTCTCTAAATAGTGGAAGGTGGATCAACAGAGAGAAGAGAACTACGTGTCTCTAAATAGTGGAAGGTGGATCAACAGAGAGAAGAGAACTACGTGTCTCTAAATAGTGGAAGGTAGATCAACAGAGAGAAGAGAACTACGTGTCTCTAAATTGTGGAAGAGAGGAAGGTGGATCAACAGAGAGAACTACGTGTCTCTAAATAGTGGAAGAGAGGAAGGTGGATCAACAGAGAGAAGAGAACTACGTGTCTCTAAATAGTGGAAGAGAGGAAGGTGGATCAACAGAGAGAAGAGAACTACATGTCTCTAAATAGTGGAAGAGAGGAAGGTGGATGAACAGAGAGAACTACAATACCAGTCAACAGTTTGGACACACCTACTCCTTACAGGGTTTATCTTTATTTTTTTTTACATTGTAGAATAATAGTGAAGACATTAAAACTATGAAATAACACATATGGAATCATGTAGTAACCAAAATAGTGTTTACAATGTAGAAAACAGTAAAAATAAAGAAAAACCCTTGAATCAATAGGTATGTCTAGACTTTTGACTGGTACTGAACATGTCTCTAAATAGTGGAGTTTCTCAGGGGGTCTACTGCTGACTGTGTACTAAAATCCTAAAATATAAAGAGACATTCTAGGGAAATCCGGGTGTAGGGGAGTGTGTGTGTGGTTTGGAGTGGCATGTGTGTAACCCACCTCCTTCTCATACTGGCCAATACGAGCTTTGGAAGCCTCCACGTAGGCAACAGCAGCTTTGTTCTGAAACAGAGAAGAAATATAACCAATAATAATGGAGGAGGCATCAAGAGCAGTGAGTGATTTACATAATGAGGCGTTGCCTCTTGAAATGGAACTCTGAGCTCATTCATCACCTCTTCCTCCAGGACAGAGAACAATACAACATAACAGTGTGTGTCAATGTGCCACAATACACATTTAATGTTTTATTAATTAGCTAGCTACTGTAATATTAATACAGAAATGAGGTGGAGCACAGTGAAGAGTCATTCTGAATCACTACATCAGAGCGGTGAAGAGTCATTCTGAATCACTACATCAGAGCGGTGAAGAGTCATTCTGAATCACTACAGCAGAGCGGTGAAGAGTCATTCTGAATCACTACATCAGAGCGGTGAAGAGTCATTCTGAATCACTACAGCAGAGTGGTGAAGAGTCATTCTGAATCACTACAGCAGAGCGGTGAAGAGTCATTCTGAATCACTACAGCAGAGCGGTGAAGAGTCATTCTGAATCACTACATCAGAGCGGTGAAGAGTCATTCTGAATCACTACAGCAGAGTGGTGAAGAGTCATTCTGAATCACTACAGCAGAGCGGTGAAGAGTCATTCTGAATCACTACAGCAGAGCGGTGAAGAGTCATTCTGAATCACTACAGCAGAGCGGTGAAGAGTCATTCTGAATCACTACAGCAGAGCGGTGAAGAGTCATTCTGAATCACTACAGCAGAGCGGTGAAGAGTCATTCTGAATCATTACAGCAGAGCAGTGAAGCGTCATTCTGAATCACTACAGCAGAGCGGTGAAGAGTCATTCTGAATCACTACAGCAGAGCAGTCTGAATCACTACAGCAGAGCAGTGACGAGTCATTCTGAATCACTACAGCAGAGCGGTGAAGAGTCATTCTGAATCACTACAGCAGAGCAGTGAAGAGTCATTCTGAATCACTACAGCAGAGCAGTGAAGAGTCATTCTGCACAGTAACTTCTAACCCAGAGCTACTACTCACCGCCTCGGCCTCCTGTGTGTTGATGGCGGCTGTGGCTGTGTCCTTGGGCTCAGGGATGGTCAGGGCTGAGAACTGAGGAGGATAGGAGATGGGTGAGATGAGGGAGACAGAAGATGGAGAGGGGTGAGATGAGGACAGGAGATTGAGAGAGGGGTGAGATGAGGAGAGGGGTGAGATGAGGACAGGAGATTGAGAGGGGTGAGATGAGGACAGGGGTGAGATGAGGACAGGGGGTGAGATGAGGACAGGGGGTGAGATGAGGACAGGGGGTGAGATGAGGACAGGGGGTGAGATGAGGACAGGGGGAGAGATGAGGACAGGGGGTGAGATGAGGACAGGGGGTGAGATGAGGACAGGGGGTGAGATGAGGACAGGGGGAGAGATGAGGAGAGGGGAGAGATGAGGAGAGGGGAGAGATGAGGAGAGGGGAGAGATGAGGAGAGGGGAGAGATGAGGACAGGGGGTGAGATGAGGAGAGGGGGTGAGATGAGGAGAGGGGTGAGATGAGGACAGGGGGTGAGATGAGGAGAGGGGTGAGATGAGGACAGGGGGTGAGATGAGGACAGGGGGTGAGATGAGGAGAGGGGTGAGATGAGGAGAGGGGAGAGATGAGGACAGGGGGTGAGATGAGGACAGGGGGTGAGATGAGGACAGGGGGTGAGATGAGGAAAATAAATAGAACAGATCAATATTAACCGTTAGGCACTTTGGGACAAACGTTGTTGTAAAAAGGGCTTTATAAATGATACCACCGTCCCAATACCACCATCACAATACCACCGTCACAATACCACCGTCACAATACCACCGTCACAATACCACCGTCACCATACCACCGTCACCATACCACCGTCCCCATACCACCGTCCCAATACCACCGTCACAATACCACCGTCACAATACCACCGTCACAATACCACCGTCACAATACCACCGTCACAATACCACCGTCACAATACCACCGTCACAATACCACAATACCACCGTGACAATACCACCGTGACAATACCACCGTCACAATACCACCGTCACAATACCACAATACCACCGTCACAATACCACCATCACAATACCACAATACCACCATCCCAATACCACCATCACAATACCACAATACCACCGTCACAATACCACCACCGTCACAATACCACCACCGTCACAATACCACCACCGTCACAATACCACCACCGTCACAATACCACAATACCACCGTCACAATACCACCGTCACAATACCACAATACCACCATCCCAATACCACCATCACAATACCACAATCACAATACCACAATCACAATACCACCACCGTCACAATACCACCACCGTCACAATACCACCACCGTCACAATACCACCACCGTCACAATACCACCACCGTCACAATACCACCACCGTCACAATACCACCACCGTCACAATACCACCGTCACAATACCACCGTCACAATACCACCGTCACAATACCACCGTCACAATTCCACCGTCACAATTCCACCGTCACAATACCACCATTACAATACCACCGTCACAATACCACCATCACAATACCACAATACCACCGTCACAATACCACCGTCACAATACCACCGTCACAATACCACCGTCACAATACCACCGTCACAATACCACCGTCACAATACCACCGTCACAATACCACCGTCACAATACCACCGTCACAATACCACCGTCACAATACCACCGTCACAATACCACCGTCACAATACCACCGTCACAATACCACCGTCACAATACCACCGTCACAATACCACCGTCACAATACCACCGTCACAATACCACCATCACAATACCACCATCACAATACCACCATCACAATACCACCATCACAATACTACCATCTCAGATGTTCCTTGGCAAAAAATACCAAACGAAGCAGACTGAACTCTATGGTCCTTTAAAACCGACAGAATCTAAATTATTATTGTGTGTTACAGCTTGAATAATAAACAAATGTGACTCTGGCTGACAACACGAGGCGACATTAGGACTGTTTTCCTCCAGAAACGTCTGGCTGACAACATGAGGCGGCGACATTAGGACTGTTTTCCTCCAGAAACGTCTGGCTGACAACACGAGGCGACATTAGGACTGTTTTCCTCCAGAAACGTCTGGCTGACAACACGAGGCGACATTAGGACTGTTTTCCTCCAGAAACGTCTGGCTGACAACATGAGGCGACATTAGGACTGTTTTCCTCCAGAAACGTCTGGCTGACAACACGAGGCGACATTAGGACTGTTTTCCTCCAGAAACGTCTGGCTGACAACATGAGGCGACATTAGGACTGTTTTCCTCCAGAAACGTCTGGCTGACAACATGAGGCGACATTAGGACTGTTTTCCTCCAGAAACGTCTGGCTGACAACATGAGGCGACATTAGGACTGTTTTCCTCCAGAAACGTCTGGCTGACAACATGAGGCGACATTAGGACTGTTTTCCTCCAGAAACGTCTGGCTGACAACATGAGGCGACATTAGGACTGTTTTCCTCCAGAAACGTCTGGCTGACAACATGAGGCGACATTAGGACTGTTTTCCTCCAGAAACGTCTGGCTGACAACATGAGGCGACATTAGGACTGTTTTCCTCCAGAAACGTCTGGCTGACAACATGAGGCGACATTAGGACTGTTTTCCTCCAGAAACGTCTGGCTGACAACATGAGGCGACATTAGGACTGTTTTCCTCCAGAAACGTCTGGCTGACAACATGAGGCGACATTAGGACTGTTTTCCTCAGGAAACGTCTGGCTGACAACATGAGGCGACATTAGGACTGTTTTCCTCAGGAAACGTCTGGCTGACAACATGAGGCGACATTAGGACTGTTTTCCTCCAGAAACGTCTGGCTGACAACATGAGGCGACATTAGGACTGTTTTCCTCAGGAAACGTCTGGCTGACAACATGAGGCGACATTAGGACTGTTTTCCTCAGGAAACGTCTGGCTGACAACATGAGGCGACATTAGGACTGTTTTCCTCAAGAAACGTCTGGCTGACAACATGAGGCGACATTAGGACTGTTTTCCTCCAGAAACGTCTGGCTGACAACATGAGGCGACATTAGGACTGTTTTCCTCAAGAAACTGAATCCACATGACATTACCAGACTAATATTGTTGTGACTGAACCAGTGTTACAGTACCACACAGTGGACAGAATACTACATACCAGATGACTGAACCAGTGTTACAGTACCACACAGTGGACAGAATACTACATACCAGATGACTGAACCAGTGTTACAGTACCACACAGTGGACAGAATACTACATACCAGATGACTGAACCAGTGTTACAGTACCACACAGTGGACAGAATACTACATACCAGATGACTGAACCAGTGTTACAGTACCACACAGTGGACAGAATACTACATACCAGATGACTGAACCAGTGTTACAGTACCACACAGTGGACAGAATACTACATACCAGATGACTGAACCAGTGTTACATGACCACACAGTGGACAGAATACTACATACCAGATGACTGAACCAGTGTTACATGACCACACAGTGGACAGGATACTACATACCAGATGACTGAACCAGTACCACACAGTGGACAGAATACTACATACCAGATGACTGAACCAGTGTTACATGACCACACAGTGGACAGGATACTACATACCAGATGACTGAACCAGTGTTACAGTACCACACAGTGGACAGAATACTACATACCAGATGACTGAACCAGTGTTACAGTACCACACAGTGGACAGGATACTACATACCAGATGACTGAACCAGTGTTACAGTACCACACAGTGGACAGAATACTACATACCAGATGACTGAACCAGTGTTACATGACCACACAGTGGACAGGATACTACATACCAGATGACTGAACCAGTGTTACATGACCACACAGTGGACAGGATACTACATACCAGATGACTGAACCAGTGTTACATGACCACACAGTGGACAGGATACTACATACCAGATGACTGAACCAGTGTTACAGTACCACACAGTGGACAGAATACTACATACCAGATGACTGAACCAGTGTTACAGTACCACACAGTGGACAGGATACTACATACCAGATGACTGAACCAGTGTTACAGTACCACACAGTGGACAGGATACTACATACCAGATGACTGAACCAGTGTTACAGTACCACACAGTGGACAGAATACTACATACCAGATGACTGAACCAGTGTTACAGTACCACACAGTGGACAGGATACTACATACCAGATGACTGAACCAGACTAATATACTGAACAAAAATAGAATCTCAACATGTAAAGTGCTGGTCATATGTTTCATGAGCTGAAATAAAAGATCACCTAACATTTTCTATACACAAAATGTTTTCTGCATTCCTGTTACTGATCAATTCTTCCTTGCCAAGATATTTAATCCACCTGACAGGTGTGGCATATCAAAAAGCTGATTGAACAGCATGATGATTTCACAGGTGCACCTTGTACTGGGGACAATAAAAGGCCACTCTAAAATGTGCAGTTGTCACACAATGCCACAGATGTCTCAAGTTTTGAGGGAGCGTGCAACTGACATGCTGACTACAGGAATGTCCACCAGAGCTGTTGCCAGATAATTAAATGGTAATTTCTATACCATAGAGCCTACAGCATTTGTTATTTTTTTGGCAGTACATCCAACCGGCCTCACAAACACAGACCACGTGTAACCACGGCAGCCCAGGACGTCCACATCAGGCTTCTTCCCCTGCGGGAACGTCTGAGACCTGCCAACCAGACAGCTGATGAAACCGAGCAGCATTTCTGTCTATAATAAAGCCCCCTTGTGGGGAAAAACTAATTCTGATTGGCTGGGTCTTGCCCCCCCAGTGGGTGAGCCTGTCTCCCAAGCCTATGCCCTCAGGCCCACCCATGGCTGCGCCCCTGGCCAGTCATGTGAAATCCATAGATTAGGGGCTAATTCATTAATTTTAATTGACTGACTTCCTTATATGAACTGTAACTCAGTAAATTCATTAACATTTTGCATGGAACGTTTAGATTTTTGTTCAGTGTAGTTAAGTGTGTAACTTTATTTCCCCCAGGTAGAGCTCATATGAAACTCATCACAGGCCTTAGGATCTCACCTTGGATTCAAACTCAGCCACCATGCCGGCTCTGGCCACGTTGGTCTTATAGAAGCTCCAGTCGATGGTAACAGGCTTCTCTGGCAGAGAGGACAGCCTGTAGACAGAGCCATCAACAACAGCTCATTGATGTCACTTATAAAACAAATCATTATGGGAATGAGATTGTGGAGATTTTCATTTACAGTAGCATGCATGTACGAGACCCACTCACTTTGCAGCAACCTGTGTGTCTTGGTTGACAATACTTTGTAATTCAATTCCAACTACACACCTTTCACATAGGCATATAAAAAGCTAGATGGAAGAATCCTAAAATTGTTTTACTCATTTTCCCATTGACATCAATGCAAGTGAAAGTTTTACCTCTATTGGCTGGCTCTGAAGTGCTAGTCATGAACTAGGCCTAAATGTTAACTCTGGGTAGGCTACGTACTTGGCACCGATGGCGTCTGAGCGCGTCTTGAGGTTGTTGAACATGGCCCTCTGGTTGGGGGGAACCCTCTCAGCAAAGGCCAACCAGTCAATGGCTTTCAATGCTGCACGTTTCCCAGCCATCTTTCTGTCTGTGTCTGTCAAAGATTGGAAAAAGGGTAAATAAAAGTCCTTCAATAGAGCTGCTAAAACCCACAAGAGATACAGATCATAACATGGAAGAAGAAAACCGTTAGACACTTGAGGGGATGGATCGTACATGCATGTTCTACTGCACGCCAATGCATGGCCACACCGATCAGGCAGGTTGCGGTCACACACAGGTGACAATTTGACTGGCAGTGCACTGAGATTAGAAACTAGCTAGCCTGACTCTTCAACAACACGGTCATGTAGTGGCTACTGTTAGAGATGTAGCTATTATCTAACTGATCTGCGTCCTAACCAACACAAAAAAAGCCAACAGAAGTTCTGACAGCGCCAAACTCATGTTTGCTGACAGATGGCAAGCTGGTTAACGTTTTAGCTAAGTTAGCCTAGTTTAGTAGCTTGAGAGCTAACTAACAAATAGTCGTTAGCTTTGCCTAGCTACTACAATCCAACAATGTAGCTAAGTGGATATTTTATATTTAGCTATATCATCTTATATAGTTATATTTTAGACACACAAAATCCTGTTTTACGTTCAAAGAGCAAGAGTCCGCTGAAGGTCTAGCAGTTAGCTAGTTAGTTGACTAGCCAACACTGCAAGGTCAGAGCCCAGCTGCGGTGGATATCAACCAATCATCGAACAAACAGAATTCAAGTTGTTTTTAAATATCAAACTTTATCATCTGTCCCAATAGAATATACGTTGCAAACATTAAAATATCGACGTTTAGATGCCATTTGAAGATAGATCATACCGTACAGTGGACAAGTTGTTCCAAATGTGAAGATGGTTCACCGGACACGGAAGTGACAGATATAATCTCGACGGGAAACTACACCGTGGATTTGGGTTGCTGCCGCCTGCTGGCGTATTGCACTCATTACATAGCAGATTGATCAGAACACATATATATATATATATATTTAAGATAATTTTTGAAATAGTGTTTCCATCTCTAAGATTGTATCTGTCACCACTTTCTGACAGAAGTATGACAGTTATCCTATCTGGAAGAGGCAGAGCTTAGTCAAGAATTACCCTATTGGCCTGTTGCGTAGGGAGTTTGCTTTTCAAGCCAGCGACCCAGGTCCGTGCTTCATGTAGGCTTACCCTGGCGTGATGTTTTGAGAACCGCACAAATCTCTCGCCTTTAACACTAATTATCATAACGAATTTATTAGAGGAAATTGAGGTGAATATATTGCTAAAACTCACCTATCCAAGAGAATTACACGGCTATCAAAACATCGCGCCAAGTTAAGCCTACACCAAACACACAATTAATAAAACAAATGTTGTAAAATTCCCAATGTGAAAAATGAAAGGCGTAAAAACCATTGGAACCATTTTTATGGGTATTGTGACGCGTCCACTGTGCCGGACGGATTTATGACATGGAATCGTCAGCCCTGTTATGGTCAAACCAGTTAGTTTATTTATTATGACGTGTCCACTGTGCAGGAGTGCAGGAGCACTGTGTACGGGATTTATGGCTGATTTAACATGAAATCGTCAACCCTGTTATGGTCAAACCATGTTACTTTATTTGGCACATAATAGGCACTATGGATTTTTATTATTATTTATTTAACCTCTTGAGATGGGAAAACATGCTTATTAAGTTGAACATGTACTCTTCATGACAGAATGTAAAAAATTAGGTGAAATCAAACAGTTTTTTTCCCCCCACCCAGTTTCACGACCCAAAAGGGACTTAATGTGGTGGAACAAGCCATGTGATTGGCTAATATCATGAAAGTGAAGGTGCGTTTGTAGCCTACTACACAGTTACAAAATGGCGCACATTTCTTGGCAACATTAGAAGTCAGATAAATGTGTTGATTTGAAGGAAACGAGTCATTTTAATGTTAAAAAAGAAACAACCTGTCCCTCATTTTAAAGGTCAACCCTGTTACCTGATGTGAACTACAGATTATTATCCATTATGTTAACCAGCAGGGCTGACAACTTTTGAAAAAAGATTGAAGTGAGATTTGCTATGTGAATTTCATTGCCCCCTGGCACAATCCCTAGATGGGGGACAGGGGGGTCCTCCCCCATGATGATTTTACTGTTTTAAAGCTAATTTCCTCCAATTCTGCGTATGTATTTTGACATGGTTTAGGCTTGTGACCAGGATGGAAAATTTGGTGTATTCAGGATGCTTTGAAAATTAAATTAACTCAAAATTCGACAACTTTGTTACTTTGATATTTTTTTGGGGGGGGAATGAAATTTAAAGTATGCTAATATTTTTTTGTACTTCTTTTTGTTGTTGGTTTTCCACTTTATTCAGACAGTAATGAAATAAGATAGGGAGACAGGCAAATGCTAGAAACAGTGGGAAGGCTGGAAACAGGGACTGATCTCTGTTCTCAGGTGGAAAGTTGTATGTGACAAGTGCCGGGGACACCAAGGCTGCACAGGAAGTTTTCATATTAATGGTTGATGGCAGTGGGTAACCAAATCATAGACTGCAGTCTGCTTGTCCATAGACTGCTTTCAAGGTAAAGACACAAGCATTTTATATTTTGTAATTTGGGTGAACTATATGCTTAAAATAGGGCTGGAAGAACATCATGCTTGCTCTCTAAACATCACAATAAGCACAGTGGCTTGACTGCATTTATTAGACAAACAATGAATGACAGTGACAGATATACGAAGATGACAATCATCATTCTGTTGTCCTTGGCTCCAATGGGTTGAATAAAGTCTAGTAAAATATCTACCTAGATAAGTGATAACCCTGTCTAAATCTGATTATTACAACACTTACCTTTCATGAGGGTGGAGACATGGACCAGATCTTCATCATTCACTGATACAGTAAACGGTTTGGTTCGGAAAGAAACAGTCAAACTCTCTCTCCCTGGAGTAGAGATAACTGGGGATGAACCTAGACATCTCTCTCTCTCCCTGGAGTAGAGATAACTGGGGATGAACCTAGACATCTCTCTCTCTCCCTGGAGTAGAGATAACTGGGGATGAACCTAGACATCTCTCTCTCTCCCTGGAGTAGAGATAACTGGGGATGAACCTAGACATCTCTCTCTCTCCCTGGAGTAGAGATAACTGGGGATGAACCTAGACATCTCTCTCTCCCTGGAGTAGAGATAACTGGGGATGAACCTAGACATCTCTCTCTCTCCCTGGAGTAGAGATAACTGGGGATGAACCTGGACATCTCTCTCTCTCCCTGGAGTAGAGATAACTGGGGATGAACCTAGACATCTCTCTCTCCCTGGAGTGGAGATAACAGGGGCTGAACCTGGACAACTCTCTCTCTCTGGAGTGGAGATAACAGGGGCTGAACCTGGACATCTCTCTCTCTCTCTCTCTCTCTCTGGAGTGGAGATAACAGGGGCTGAACCTGGACATCTCTCTCTCTCTCTCATGAGTGGAGATAACAGGGGCTGAACCTGGACATCTCTCTCTCTCTGGAGTGGAGATAACTGTGGCTGAATCTGGACATCTCTCTCTCTCTGGAGTGGAGATAACAGGGGCTGAACCTGGACATCTCTCTCTCTCTGGAGTGGAGATAACAGGGGCTGAACCTGGACAACTTTCTGCTTTACTATAGTTTGTCATTTGTTTGACATGTTGTAATCAGAAACTGGGAAAAACAATCAAAGATGCCAAGTTTCTAGTTGGATTCCTCCAGTCCCATGGTTATCTCCTGTTACCTGGACAGAATAGTGAATATTATAATGACAGAATAGTGGATATTATAATGACAGAATAGTGGATATTATAATGACAGTATAGTGGATATCATAATGACAGAATAGTGGATATTATAATGACAGAATCGTGGATATTATAATGACAGTATAGTGGATATCATAATGACAGAATAGTGGATATTATAATGACAGTATAGTGGATATCATAATGACAGAATAGTGGATGTTATAATGACAGAATAGTGGATAATATAATGACAGAATAGTGGATATTATAATGACAGAATAGAGGATATCATAATGACAGTATAGTGGATATCATAATGACAGAATAGTGGATGTTATAATGACAGAATAGTGGATATTATAATGTAGTTGATATTATAATGACAGAATAGTGGATATTATAATGTAGTTGATATTATAATGACAGAATAGTGGATATTATAATGTAGTTGATATTATAATGACAGAATAGTGGATATTATAATGATAGAATAGTGGATATTATAATGACAGAATAGAGGATATCATAATGACAGAATAGTGGATATTATAATGACAGAATAGTGGATATTATAATGACAGAATAGTGGATATTATAATGACAGAATAGTGCATTTTATAATGTGAATACTGAATACACAGTATCACTTCCTGAAGCTGCTTCCTGCAACATAACAAGGGTGTGTATTTACACAGGAGTCGTCATTGTAGAAAACCAGTAACCTAGCAGGCTTAAAAGGAATCCCTGTACAAAAGAGGAAATCACATCACAGGATCTCTTTCCACTTCCCCTAAATGTTTCTGACCTCACAGAGGGTGTTGTGCCAGAGATGATAAAGGAGATTCCCGTGTTGTACCAGAGATGATAAAGGAGATTCCCGTGTTGTACCAGAGATGATAAAGGAGATTCCCGTGTTGTACCAGAGATGATAAAGGAGATTCCCGTGTTGTACCAGAGATGATAAAGGAGATTCCCGTGTTGTACCAGAGATGATAAAGGAGATTCCCGTGTTGTACCAGAGATGATAAAGGAGATTCCCGTGTTGTACCAGAGATGATAAAGGAGATTCCCGTGTTGTACCAGAGATGATAAAGGAGATTCCCGTGTTGTGCCAGAGATGATAAAGGAGATTCACTAAAAACACACCACTTCAATACAGCTACAACCCCATTGAAGTTGACATTTTACACAGTTAAGGTCTGTGTGTGTTTTCATAACAGCTTCCTCTTCAACTGAATAAGACCCATTTCTATGTACTGAACACAACCCCTATTACTGTACTCCATTTAGTGTACTGTCATATTGTGATCGGTATTAAAACATTTCCACCTCTCTTCTTCCATCTATTACTGTACTGTCATATTGTGATCAATATTAAAACATTTCCACCTCTCTTCTTCCATCTATTACTGTACTGTCATATTCTGATAAATATTAAAACATTTACACCTCTCTTCTTCCATCTATTACTGTACTCCATTTACTGTACTGTCATATTCTGATCAATATTAAAACATTTCCACCTCTCTTCTTCCATCTATTACTGTACTGTCATATTGTGATCAGTATTAAAACATTTACACCTCCCTTCTTCCATCTATTACTGTACTGTCATATTCTGATCAGTATTAAAACATTTCCACCTCTCTTCTTTCATCTATTACTGTACTGTCATATTCTGATCAGTATTAAAACATTTCCACCTCTCTTCTTCCATCTATTACTGTACTGTCATATTCTGATAAATATTAAAACATTTACACCTCTCTTCTTCCATCTATTACTGTACTCCATTTACTGTACTGTCATATTCTGATCAATATTAAAACATTTCCACCTCTCTTCTTCCATCTATTACTGTACTGTCATATTGTGATCAGTATTAAAACATTTACACCTCCCTTCTTCCATCTATTACTGTACTGTCATATTCTGATCAGTATTAAAACATTTCCACCTCTCTTCTTTCATCTATTACTGTACTGTCATATTCTGATCAGTATTAAAACATTTCCACCTCTCTTCTTTCATCTGGTTGATTAACTTTATTAGTCACATCTGTCACATGTACATTTCATTCAGTGGAATTAAGTTTAAATACAAACAGGATTGTTGTGTCAAGAATTTGACAAATAAACATTCTACAGACAACAATATGTACAAACACCAAGAAGCCCAATAACAACAAGATCAATGATTTCTATATTAAAACAGTTTTTCAAAACAGTGTGGTGATTAGTTCTACTAATGACTGACTCTAGTTGACAATGTCTGTCAACTTCAATGGTGTTTATTCATGAATATTTACAATCATATGTTTACACACTAGAGAGCTATTCTAAGAGTGTCGTACTGAACCACGATGTCATACTGAACCATGTTGTCGTACTGAACCATGATGTCATACTGAACCATGATGTCGTACTGAACCATGATGTCATACTGAACCATGATGTCATACTGAACCATGATGTCATACTGAACCATGATGTCGTACTGAACCATGATGTCGTACTGAACCATGATGTCGTACTGAACCATGATGTCGTACTGAACCATGATGTCATACTGAACCATGATGTCATACTGAACCATGATGTCGTACTGAACCATGATGTCGTACTGAACCATGATGTCATACTGAACCATGATGTCATACTGAACCATGATGTCGTACTGAACCATGATGTCATACTGAACCATGATGTCGTACTGAACCATGATGTCATACTGAACCATGATGTCATACTGAACCATGATGTCATACTGAACCATGATGTCGTACTGAACCATGATGTCATACTGAACCATGATGTCATACTGAACCATGATTAAAGGGAAACGACATGTTGTATTTTTATTTTGTGTTTGTATTTATTGTGGATCCCCATTAGCTGCCAAGGCAGCATCTCTTCTTCCTGGGGTCCAGCAAAATTAAGGCAGTTTATACCATTTTAAAAACATTACAATCCCCGGGACAGACAGCAGCACTCACAGCAACTAAGCCCAACAGTGCTGCAGGATCCCGGGACAGACAGCAGCACTCACAGCAACTAAGCCCAACAGTGCTGCAGGATCCCGGGACAGACAGCAGCACTCACAGACACTAAGCCCAACAGTGCTGCAGGATCCCGGGACAGACAGCAGCACTCACAGAAACTAAGCCCGAACGGTGCTGCAGGATACCGGGACAGACAGCAGCACTCACAGCAACTAAGCCCAACAGTGCTGCAGGATACCGGGACAGACAGCAGCACTCACAGACACTAAGCCCAACAGTGCTGCAGGATACCGGGACAGACAGCAGCACTCACAGAAACTAAGCCCAACAGTGCTGCAGGATCATAAATTAATATAATATAAAAACACGGTCAGCTTTACAAAAACAATAAACCTCTCGTTCAGCTTTCAGCTCCCAACAACAAACACAAGTCGCGCTCAGATGACGTCAGCAGGTCCAAGTTGTGTTTGACACAGGGACCTCGTGACACAGGGACACCGAGGAGTCATAAACCAGAAACCCTGGATAGAGGGGCTCAGTGAATGTGGTGTGATATGTGTACAGGTGGGTCAGTGTGTCAGAGGAGACTCTGTAGAACGACAGAGTGCTGGCTGGCCAGTCCAGATACACTCCTACTCTGTGGGAGCTGGAGGAGGGGATGTTTATGGTAGTGGAATTAGTATTGTGCCATACCGTGTAAAGGTTGTCAGAGCAGACCAGACTCCAGGACTTGTCATTCCATCCAATCAGACTGTCCTCACCCTCTCCTCTCCTGCTGATTCCTTTATATGTCACTCCTATAGCAGCCCTTCTCCCACTCCACTCTACCTCCCAGTAACAGCACCCAGTCTGACCCTCTCTACACAGCACCTGCTTCCTGTAGTCAAATCTCTCTGGGTGATCAGGATACGGCTGCTCCTCTGTCCTCCATGTCACCTTTCTGTTATCCTCAGACAGAGAGAGGAGTCTGTTTACTGTGTTTGGGTCCAGTGTGAGATCACAGGCATCTGATGGATGAAACCAGACACAATATTAGAAATCAAAAGGAGAAGTTAAGGTAACTTGAGACTTGTTGAATGATCATATGTTATACTGTATGGTAATATAAAACACACCTATTCACATTAATTACACACATACTCAAACACCTGTACGCATTGATGAACACACACTCACATCCTGAACACACACACACACACACACACACACACACACACACACACACACACCTTCATGTATGCATGAACACACACACATTGCTAATGTAACAAGAACACACCACAAACATACACAGACACAAACATAGTCAAAGCAACTCTTTCTAAACTTTGGTGTCCCTCATTTCTGCTTCTGTAGAACTACAGCTGATATTTAATATGACCAAGTCAGTAATGATGGTGGTCTTTGACTTAACTTGAATTAAGACATTTTCTTAGTCATATTCTTCACAGTAGTCAACACTCACATTTTCTAAGGCCAGGTTTCATTGCGTACTCTCCACCATGTTCCACACTGTAGCGGTAAGCAGAACAGACAGTCATTGAGTGATACACGTCACCTCACACACACACACACACACACACACACACACACACACACACACACACACACACACACACACACACACACACACACACACACACACACACACACACACACACACACACACACACACACACACACACACACACACACACAGGTGGTAAGAATGTTTGTCTTAACTAGCCTGATAATTGAAACATGTCTGATATGAACATTGACATAAACCCTCTTAATACTTGAGTTTCTCCAGTCTGCAGTGTGGATCCTCCAGTCCAGCAGAGAGCAGTCTGACTCCTGAGTCTCCTGGGTGATTGTAGCTCAGGTCCAGCTCTCTCAGGTGTGAGGGGTTTGACCTCAGAGCTGAGACCAGAGAAGCACAGCCTTCCTCTGTGACTAGACAGCCTGAGAGTCTGCAAAGAGTAACATCATATTAAAACCACACTGATATTCTTTGGTGGTGAAAAAAGTGGCAGTGTATATTTTTTAACCTGCCATATCTATTCATAAATGAATGAATGTGTATTAAAGTAGTCAGAAATATAGTATTTGGTCCCATATTATTTGAACGCGATGACTACATCAAGCTTGTCACTGCCATGATTGAGAAAGATCATGAATGAATCACGAATAATAATGAGTGAGAGAGTAACAGAGGCTACAACTAAACATACTAACCTCTCACCATTAACCTCTAATTAAAATGTGACATTCTGTACTGTCACCTAATATTAAACTGTTTTCTCAAATCTAAATTGCTGGAGTATAGAATACATTTGAAAACTGTAAGCGTCACTGTCCGAACACATATGATGTGGACTATGTGTGCCTGGTAAACACATGTGGATCTGGTGAACAGTTATCACTTGTTGACCAACTACAGGAATACTGACCTCAGAGTCTCCAGTTTACAGTGGGGATTCCCCAGTCCAGCAGAGAGCAGCTTCACTCCTGAATCCCTCAGGTCATTGTTACTAAGATCCAGCTCTCTCAGGTTTGAGGGGTTTGACTTCAGAGCTGAGACCAGAGAAGCACAGCCTTTCTCTGTGACTAGACATCCTGACAGCCTGAAAAGAGTCAAATCATATTAAAACCACACTGCTATTCTTTTTTATTTATTAATAAATGAATGTATCATTATTATAAATGATCATAATATTGCTTCTAGAGAGAAAAATGGTTTGTATGAAAATTTGAGTGTACTGGCACCTCAAAAAACATTTGATCTCAAATCCAAAATTCTGGAGTATAGAGCCACATTTAAAATGTTAGCGTCACTGTCAAAATATATATGGTGTGAACTGTATACTCAATACAATCTAAATCTGATTCCTCACTGTCTAAATAGATATGGTGTGGACTGTATACTCAATACAATCTAAATCTGATTCCTCACTGTCTAAATAGATATGGTGTGGACTGTATACTCAATAAAATCTAAGTCTGACACCTCACTGTCTGTCTTCTGACTGATACTTATTCTTAAACTGGTCTGGTCAGTCTACTGGTCAGTCTACTGGTTCAGTCTACTGGTCAGTCTACTGGTTCAGTCTACTGGTCAGTCTACTGGTCAGTCTACTGGTTCAGTCTACTGTTCAGTCTACTGGTCAGTCTACTGGTTCAGTCTACTGGTCAGTCTACTGGTTCAGTCTACTGGTCAGTCTACTGGTTCAGTCTACTGGTCAGTCTACTGGTTCAGTCTACTGGTCAGTCTACTGGTCAGTCTACTGGTTCAGTCTACTGGTTCAGTCTACTGGTCAGTCTACTGGTTCAGTCTACTGGTCAGTCTACTAGTTCAGTCTACTGGTCAGTCTACTGGTCAGTCTACTGGTCAGTCTATAATGCTGAGTCTATTTTCATACATATCTGTGTTACTGTTAAGAACTGAGGTATCTTTATGTATCTAGTTCCCCCATTTTACGAAGTCATAATATTCTGACCAATTCACTTATAGTGTATTAAAGTAGTCAAAAGTATAGTATTTGGTACCATTTTCCTGGCCAACAATAACTACGTCAAGCCTGTGACTGCCATGATTAAGAAAAATCATGAATGAATCATTAATAATAACGAGTGAGAAAGTTACAGAGGCTACAACAAAACATACTAACCTCTCACCATTAACCTCTAATTAAAGGTGACATTCTGTACTGTCACCTAATATTAAACTTTTGATCTCAAATCCAAAACGCTGGAGCATAGCACCAAATTTAAAACTGTAAACTTCACTGTAAACACACATATGATGTGGACTATGTGTCTGGTAAACACATGTGGATCTGGTGAACAGTTATCACTTGTTGACCAACTACAGGAACACTGACCTCAGAGTCTCCAGTTTACAGTGGGGATTCCCCAGTCCAGCAGAGAGCAGCTTCACTCCTGAATCCTTCAGGTCATTGTTACTCAGGTCCAGCTCTCTCAGGTGTGAGGGGTTTGACTCCAGAGCTGAGACCAGAGAAGCACAGCCTTCCTCTGTGACTCCACAGCCTGACAGCCTGACAGAGAGATCATCATGATTTCACAAACACACTGTTCATTTAACACCAGTAGTGTAGAAGGACAATGGCAAAAGCATTTGGTTTATTCTCTCAAACAACATATAGATTCATCTTCTGTCTCTTAGAATTGTATGGTCATTTTGTTATACTAATGTGAACACCAATGCACTGATTCAATATGTTATTCAATAATACAGATTATTCTCTAAACTGAATAGTTCTTCCAGATCATTAGCACTTAAATGTATTTGATGTACTCACAGAGCAGTTCTGGAGACTTTGACAACTGGGAGCAGCCTCAGAAGACCTTCCTCTGATCTGGAGTATTTCTTCAGGTCAAACACATCCAGCTCCTTTTCTGAAGTCAGCAACACAAAGACCAGAGCTGACCACTGTGCAGGTAAGAGTTCATCACTGGAGACACTTCCTGATCTCAGGTAGCGTTGGATCTCCTCCACTAGAGAATGGTCATTCAGTTCATTCAGACAGTAGAACAGATTGATGCACCTCTCTGGAGATGGACTGTCCCTGATCCTCTCCTTGATGTAATTGACTGTTTCTTCATGGCTCTGTGAGCTGCTACTTGTTGTTGTCAGTAGACCTCGTAAGTGCTTCTGATTGGACTCCAGTGAGAGACCCAGAAGGAAGCGGAGGAAAAGGTCCAGGTTTCCCGTCTCACTTTGTAATGCTTTATCCACAGCACTCTTGTAGACAGTAACTCCAGGCTTGTTTCTGAAAAGTGCAAAAAGGTTCCTGGACGTTGATTGCGGATTGGCCATTAGATTCTCATTGTTGTTGCTGAATGAAAGGAACACATATACAGCAGCCAGAAACTCCTGAATGCTCAGATGCACGAAGCAGTACACATTGTCCTGGACCAGCCCACATTCCTCTTTAAAGAGCTGTGTGCACAATCCTGAGTACACTGAGGCTTCATTGACATCAATGCCAGCCTCTTTCAGGTCTTCTTCATAGAAAATCAGATTGCCATTCACAAGCTGTTGAAAAGCCAGTTTTCCCAGTGACAGAATGCTCTCTTTATTCCAGTGTGGACCTGTCTCTTCTTTCCCAAGATACTTTTCGTTCTTCTGTTTGGTATGAAACACCACAAGGTGTGTGTACATCTCAGTCAGAGTCTTGGGCATCTCTTCTCTCTTATGTTTCAGCATGTCTTTAAGGACTGTTGCAGAAATCCAACAGAAGACTGGAATGTGGCACATGATGTGGAGGCTCCTTGATGTCTTTATGTGTGAGATGATTCTGCTGGCCAGGTCCTCATCACTGAATCTCTTCCTGAAGTACTCCTCCTTCTGTGGGTCATTGAACCCTCGTACCTCTGTCACCTGGTCAACACAACCTGAAGGGATCTTATTGGCTGCTGCAGGTCGGGTAGTTATCCAGAGGAGAGCAGAGGGAAGCAGATTTCCCTTGATGAGATTTGTCAGCAGAACATCCACTGAGGTTGACTCTGTGACGTCACAACAGATCTTGTTGTTCTGGAAGTCTAGTGGCAGTCGGCACTCATCCAGACCATCAAAGATGAACAGAACTTTGTACTTGTCGTAGTTGGAGATTCTTGATTCTTTGATTTCCATTGAGAAGTGATTGAGAAGTTCAATCAAAGTGTGTTTTATCTCTTTCATCAAATTTAGCTCCCGAAAAGGGAATGAAAAAACAAATTGGACATCCTGATTTGCTTTTCCTTCAGCCCAATCCAGAATGAACTTCTGCACAGAGACTGTTTTTCCAATGCCAGCAACTCCCTTTGTCAGCACAGTTCTGATAAGTTTGTCTTGTCCAGTTAAGGGTTTGAAGATGTCGTTACATTTGATTGCAGTCTCTGGTCTTGCTTGTTTCCTGTTTGTTGTCTCAATCTGTCTCAGCTCATGTTCATTATTGACCTCTCCTGTTCCACCCTCTGTGATGTAGAGCTCTGTGTAGATCTTATTGAGAAGTGTTGGGTTTCCTTGTTTAGCGATCCCCTCAAATACACATTGAAACTTCTTCTTTAGATTAGATTTGAGTTCACGTTGGCAAATCACAGCAAGCTCATCTGAATGAAGAAATTACACAGAAAATATAAATATTTTGTCTGTTTTAATGCGTCTTTTTTAATACAGTATTGTAGGACTGTGTTAGAAAGTTGTACATAATAATAATAATTGATAACTGCATGTATAAATGCTGTAAATGAGAATGTGTTCAGTCAACTTGCCTAGTAAAACATCAAATATTTTTTGTTTTTACAGGGAGAACTCTCGCTCTCCCTGTACTTTAGATTCAGCTTTTAATGTTTGTTATAAAACAGCATTCAACATGAGGCAGACAGCTCTTACTTTTCTCCAGTGTGTCAGCAAGCTCCTTCTGGTTCATTTTCCTCAGGACGTGCAGTGTGATCTTCAGAGCCCCCTCTCTGGCACTGCTCTCATGCTTCTCATCTTCAGCATCCACCACTTCCTGCTTCTGACTCTCAAAGCCTTGTGGGAGTTCTGGTCTCAGAATCCTCTTGAACATCTTCAGCTCGTTCTTCACAAATGTGATAATATTTTCTTCAAGCAACTGAAATAGGTTAAGTAAATAAGTTAAGCAAGATAAATGCTTTCTCATTAACACACAAATTAATGATTGACAGATCAACTTTACTGGAGGTAAACAAAAACAAATGTACATAACAGGACCACATACACTGAATATGGAGTCCAGGTCTGTTTGCTGACTTTGGAAAGACTGACCACTGAGAATGTCTGACTCTGATCTCTCCTGATGGTTTCTGTGGACAAAACATCCAAGGAGTGCACACACACACACACAGGGAGGGAATGTTTAATATCATTTTAGGACTATGAAAATGGAAAAAACTATTTGCCTATGGATTATGAAAACAACAAACAGAAATGGGAAAATGGGAGAGGAGAAATGACTAGAGACAGTGTTGTTTAACTCACTGACCAGGACCCATGAGTTCTTTTTACCTTTGTTCAGTAGAAAAGTCTCCCTCTCTGAACACTATAGGTAGTTCCATAGACTGGTCACTCTTCATGGACACACAGCTGGGTACAGGGGAGGCTGGTCTCTCCTGCTTGATTGGACTTCAACACAACAGAGACAAACATTACGTCTCTTCATCTACTCTAAGCTCAGTTGGGGAAACAAGAGTTTCATTCCAAAATCGCTATACAGTGCATTCGGAAAGGGTCTGAATACTTATGTAAATGTGATATTTCAGGGTTTTTTTAAATACATTTGCAAACAGTTCTTCAACTGTTTTTGCTTTGTCATTATGAGGTATTGTGTGTAGATTGTTGAGAGAGAAAAAAACAACAATTTAATCAATTTTTGAAGAAGGCAGTAATGTAACAAAATGTGGAAAATGTCAAGGGGTCTGAATACTTTTCAAATGCACTATATATCCATTTTCAGAAATGTGGGTAAATTAGCTTTTTGTTAAAGTAAAATATGAATGAGATTGGTGTGTTTTTTCACTATCTTGCCTTGGCATGGGGTTGTTCAATGACAGACATGTGTTTGTTTAAAATCTATTACTTGATTGTTTCATTTCAGAGACAAATATATTTTTTTTTTGCTAAATGCTAAAAATCTGCCTCACTCTTAGAGAAATAAGTAGTACTGCTTGGTTTTATACAGTCAAATGTAACAAATAACTACATTTTTAGTAAAGAACTGTGCAATTATTTATTTTTTTATTATTGTACATATTTTTTATTTTTTTACATACATTTTTCTATACTTAAAAATACAAATTCAATACAGTACACTTTGTAAAATATTTACATTCTACATTTTAGTCATTCAGCAGATGCTCTTATCCAGGGCCCGGTTTCACAAATCAAATTTGATTTGTCATAGGCGCCAATACACCTTACAGTGAGATGCTTACTTACAAGCCCTTAACCATTAATGCAGTTTTAATAAAAATACCCTACCACCCCAAAAAAAAGAAATCAAAGTAACAAGTAACTAAAGAGCAAAAAAAAAAAAATACCGAGGCTATATACTGTAGGTACCAGTACAGAGTCAGTGTGCGGGGACACCGGTTAGTCGAGGTAATTGAGGTAATCTATAGATGTGGGTAGAGTTATTAAAGGGGCTTATAACAGATAGAAGCAGAAACATAAAAGGGGGGTGCAATTCAAATAGTCTGGGTATCCAATTGATTAGATGTTCAGCAGTCTAAAGGCTTGGGAGTAGAAGCTGTTTTAGAAGCCTCTTGGACTTAGACTTGGCTCTCCGGTACGGTTTGCCGTGCGGTAGCAGAGAACAGTCTATGACTACGGTGGCTGGAATCTTTGACAAATTTTAGGGCCTTCTTCTGACACCGGTCTCTGCCTAGACTGCAGAAACATAAAAGGGGGGTGCAATTCAAATAGTCTGTGTATCCAATTGATTAGATGTTCAGCAGTCTAAAGGCTTGGGAGTAGAAGCTGTTTTAGAAGCCTCTTGGACTTAGACTTGGCACTCTAGATTTGGAGCTCCGGTACTGCTTGCCGTGCGGTAGCAGAGAGAACATTCTATGACTAGGGTGGCTGGAGTCACAATTTTTAGGGCCTTCCTCTGACACCGCCTGGTATAGAGGTCCTGGACGGCACGAAGCTCAGCCCCAGTGATGTACTACCCTCTGTAGCGCCTTGCGGTCGGAGGCCGAGCAGTTGCCATACCAGGCAGTGATACAACCCATCAGGATGCTCTCGATGGTGCAGCTGTAGAACCTTTTGAGGATCTGAGGACCCATGCCAAACGTTTTCAGTCTCCTGAGGGGGAATAGGTATTGTGGTGTCCTCTTCACAACTGTCTTGGTGTGCTTGGACCATTCTAGTTTGTTGATGTGGACACCAAGGAACTTGAAGCTCTCAACCTGCTACACTACAGCCCTGTCGATGAGAATGGGGGCGTGCTCGGACCTCATTTAACTGTAGTCCACAATCATCTTCTTAGTCTTGATCACGTTGAGAGAGAGGTTGTTGTCCTGGCACCACTCGGCCAGGTCTCTGACCTCCTCCCTATATGCTGTTTCGTCGTTGTTGGTGATCAGACCTACCATTGTAGCATCATCAGGAAACTTAATGATGGTGTTGGAGTCGTGCCTGGCCGTGCAGTCATGAGTGAACAAGGAGTACAGGCGTGGACTGAGCACGCACCCCTGAGGGGCCCCCGTGTTGAGGATCAGCGTGACAGTTGTGTTGTTACCTACCCTCACCCCCTGGGGGCGGCCCATCAGGAAGTACAGGATCCAGTTGCAGAGGGAGGTGTTTAGTCCCCGAGTTCTTAGATTAGTGATGAGCTTTGAGGGCACTATGATGTTGAACGCTGAACTGTCGTCAACGAATAGCATTCTCAAATAGGTGTTCCTTTTGTCCAGGTGGGAAAGGGCAGTGTGGAGTGCAATAGAGATGGCATCATCTGTGGATCTGTTGGTGAGGTATGCAACTTGGAGTGGGTCTAAGGTTTCTGGGATAATGGTGTTGATGTGAGACATGACCAGCCTTTCATAGCACTTCATAGCTACAGACGTGAGTGCTACGGGTCGGTAGTCATTTAGGCAGGTCACCTAGCGTTCTTGGGCACAGGGACTATGGTGGTCTGCTTGAAACATGTTGGTATTACAAACTCAGTCAGGGACAGGTTGAAAATGTCAGTGAAAACACTTGCCAGTTGGTCAGCACATGCTCACAGTACACGTCCTGGTAATCCACCTGGCCCCGCGGCCTTGTGAATGTTGGCTTGTTTAAAGTTCTTACTCACATCGGCTGCAGAGAGTGTGATCACACAGAAGGCAAGTGCATCGAAAGAGTTGCTTTCCCAGTTGCAAAAGAAGCAAGGACATTTCACAAAACCGCATTCAGCAAATGACGTAATCAAGAGCTAGCTATGTACTGTCCCACAAAATTGCTAAACATAGCAAGCCATTCACTGAGGGCGAATTCATAAAATAATGTTTAATTGACTCTGCAGCAAAACTTTTCCACAAAAATGTTTCCCTGTCAAGACGAACAGTGACACGGCGTGTTGAGGACATGGCAGAGAATATGGAACGACAGTTGAAAGACAAGGTAAAGGATTTCACCTATTTCTCCTTGGCCCTGGATGAGAGCAGTGATGCACGTGACACGGTGCAGTTGTTGATATTCTTACGAGGTCATAACCCCAGACTTAGAAATGACAGAGGAGCTTCAGTGCAGTCAATGAAGAGCACAACCACAGGGAAAGATTTATTGGAGGAGGTTAATGAGTGTGTGGCAAAGCTGGGACTGAGTTTTGAAAAGTTATCCAGTGTGACCACTGATGGATGCCCAAACTTGACAGGAAAAACATTGTCCTTTTGAAAAGGATACAAGATCAAGTAGCTGAGCTGAACCCAGATCAGAAAATGATTTTCCTGCATTACATTATTCATCAGGAGGTGCTCGGTAAATGTGTTCTGAAAATTAGCCATGTTGTGTATACAGTCACTAAACTTGTAAACTTCATAAGAGCAAAATCTATGTGGATTTCCCTCAACTGCAAGATAAAGAATGGTTGGCTGATTTGGCCTTCACCCTGGACATCATGGCCCTCATGAACGAACTGAATTCCAAACTACTAGGGAAGGGCTTTTTTGCACATCAGATGTACAGCCTTGCCAAAGCCTTCAAGGGAAAATGACTCCTCCTGACCCGCCAAGTAGAAGCTAACAATCTCACGCACCTTCCGACACTACAAGTCTGTTCCCTATCAGATGACCAGCAGGAGAAGTATACATCACTGCTGTTGGTTTCCTCTCCTTTCACCTTGAATGTGGATAACGCTCCCACTGACCTGCAACTTGAGCTTATCGATCTTCTGTCTGATGCAGTGATTCAAAACAATGCCACTGACGAGGTTCTATGCATCTCTCGATGAACAAAACCTTCCAAAGATTAGGAGTCATGCTCAGAAGAAGATGTTTGTACTGTTTGGGTCAACCTACAGTTGAAGTCGGAAGTTTAAATACACTTAGGTTGTAGTCATTAAAAATCGTTTTTCAACCACTCCACATATTTCTTGTTTTAACAAACTATAGTTTTGGCAAGTCGGTTAGGACATCTACTTTGTGCATGACACAAGTCATTTTTTTCAACAATTGTTTACAGACAGATTATTTCACTCACCTCCAATTGATTCAAATGATGTCAATTAGCCTATCAGAAGCTTCTAAAGCCATGACATAATTTTCTGGAATGTTCCAAGCTGTTTAAAGGCACAGTCAACTTAGTGTATGTAAACTTCTGACCCACTGGAATGGTGATACAGTGAATTATAAGTGAAATAATCTGTCTGTAAACAATTGTTGGAAAAATTACTTGTGTCATGAACAAAGTAGATGTCCTAACCAACTTGCCCAAACTATAGTTTGTTAACAAGAAATTTGTGGAGTGGTTGAAAAACTAGTTTTAATGACTCCAACTTCCAACTTCAACTATATCTGTCAACACAGTCATAAACATGATGTATAATCCTGTAATTTGATTCTGGCCCGCGATGGCAAAAATATATTCTAATGTGGATCTCCATGGACAATATTTCCCCAGGCCTGTCACAGACTCTCAGGCTCCAGTTGTGGGGGATGGGGAGAGGAGTGGAGTGGACTGCTTGGGGTTGTGAGGTGCTGATAACAGTCACCCGCAGAGAATTCGTAACAGAGCTGTTTCCCAAAACCATCGTTATTAATGATGCAGTTGAAAACGCTCATAATCTAACGCCTGCCTCAGACAACTCGTACAACAGCTAAGTGAGTCTTTAAATGTTTTTAAGCCCTCCCTCGTCACTTTATACACAGAAGATCTCTGCTAAACATAGAATCACATGGTTTACCCAGACTAAAGTATCTACAACATAATACATTCCTTCTGTAGGTTAAGACCTGTGAGGACAAAAGTAAACCAAATTAAATGAGAAGAGATATATATATATATATATAGTACCAGTCCATAGTTTGTACACATCTACTCATTCCTGTTTATTTGACTATTTTTGTAGAATAATAGTGAATAATAGTGAAGACATCAACACTATGAAATAACACACATGGAATCATATAGTAACCAAAAAAAGTCATAAACAAATCAAAAATACATTCTTCAAAGTAGCCACCCGTTGCCTTAATGACAGCTTTGCACATTCTTGGCATTCTCTCAACCAGCTTCACCTGGAAAGCTTTTCCAATAGTCTAAAACTAAAAGCAGCACTTGATGGCATAGATCAGAACCCCAGAGTACTACATAAGGATGGAGATCCCTTTTGACTTGTAGCCACAAATTTAACTTGATGACAGCTTTGCACACTCTTGGCATTCTCTCAAGTTCCCACATATGCTGAGCACTTTTTGGCTGCTTTTCCTTTACTTTGTGATCCAACTCATCCCAAACCATCTCAATTTGGTTGAGGTCTGGGGATTGTGGAGGCCAGATCATCTGATGCAGCACTCCATCACCCTCCTTTTTGGTCAAATAGCCCTTACACAGCCTGGAGGTGTGTTGGGTCATTGTCCTGTTGAAAAACACACGGCGGTTGGAACCAAAAACCTAATACTTGGCCTCATCAGACCAAAGGACAGATTTCCACCGGTCTAATATCCATTGCTCGTGTTTGTGTGCCCAAGCAAATCTCTTCTTCTTATTGGTGTCCTTTAGTAATGGTTTCTTTGCAGCAATTTGACGATGAAGGCCTGATTCATGTAGTCTCCTCGGAACAGTTGATGTTGAGATGCGTCTGTTACTTGAACTCTATGAAGCATTTATTTGGGCTGCAATCTGAGGCTGGTTACTCTAATGAACTTATCCTCTGCAGCAGAGGTAACTCTGGGTCTTGCTTTCCTGTGGCGGTCCTCATGAGAGCCAGTTTCATCATAGCGCTTGACGGTTGTTGCGACTGCACTTGAAGAAATGTTCAATAGCCTAGTTAATCATTAGATGACTTTTAACACAGTATCTATGTTCTGCTCAGTCTGGCAGTGACCCAGAACTATCAGAGGCTCTCTCTTGTGGCTGCTGCTGATAACTGCATGTAAGTTGTTGTTCTACATCATAATAATCATGTCTGCATAGCACTTTGGCTTCATTTTGGCAGATTAACTCAGGTTGTTGCCCAGCGGCAAATCAGATGGAGCTTTGGCAGGCGTTGGACCTGCGGCCGAAAAGTTATTCGGTTTGAATCGCGGGCCAGTAGCTGGAAAATACGGGCAGAATTGATATGACCACTGGAGGGCTGCTGTGTTCACATCCTCAAAACAATCCCCTTGTGTTGGGCCATTGAGCAAGCCCCTAACCCAACAATATGCTCTCCATCCAGGGGAGCTGCACTGAGGTTGTACCTGTGGTCGTCTCAAATGTATGTGTGAGGTCTGCTGTTTGGGGGGTTGAGAACAGAGCAGAACACACATTGCTGTTGTTTTCTGTAACCAATGAACACAGTTGTACTGTACTGTACTGTAAAGAAGTCATCCAGAGTTGACGTGGGCCATCATTCAAACAAAGAGATGCCTCCCTGGACAACAGTGTGTTTGCATATAATGAAGATCAATTCTACCCCCCAATACACAGTCACTATTTATATAATTTAAAAAAAACATTTTATTAACTAGGCAAGTCAGTTAAGAACAAATTCTTATTTTCAATGACAGCCTAGTGGGTTAACTGCCTGTTCAGGGGCAGAACGACATATTTGTACCTTGTCAGCTCAGGGGGTTTGAACATGCAACATTTCGGTTACTAGTCTAGTCCAACGCTCTAACCACTAGGCTACCCTGCTGCCACATTACATTTGGATAGATAGTACTCTGACATCTATAGTGTTTACAGTAATGACATCTATAGTGTTTACAGTAATGACATCTATAGTGTTTACAGTAATGACATATATAGTGTTTACAGTAATGACATCTATAGTGTTTACAGTAATGACATCTATAGTGTTTACAGTAATGACATCTATAGTGTTTACAGTAATGACATCTATAGTGTTTACAGTAATGATATCTATAACGTTTTCAGTAATGACATCTATAGTGTTTACAGTAATGACATCTATAGTGTTTACAGTAATGACATCTATAGTGTTTACAGTAATGATATCTATAGTGTTTACAGTAATGACATCTATAGTGTTTACAGTAATGACATCTATAGTGTTTACAGTAATGATATCTATAACGTTTTCAGTAATGACATCTATAGTGTTTACAGTAATGACATCTATAGTGTTTACAGTAATGACATCTATAGTGTTTACAGTAATGACATCTATAGTGTTTACAGTAATGACATCTATAATGTTTACAGTAATGACATCTATGGTGTTTACAGTAATGACATCTATAGTGTTTACAGTAATGACATCTATAGTGTTTACAGTAATAACATCTATAATGTTTACAGTAATGACTATTACCCATCATGAGCTATTTTAATCCCGCCCCTCTGCTCCTCTCAGCCCAGTCCACCTGTCTCTGTAGAACATCCTCTTGATTTCCACCTGGCATATATTATTCAACTGTGTTGTGAGTCGTACATGGATTTGAACCTTTCTAGTCTCATAGTATCCACAGACTGTAAGTTAAAGATACATATTTTTCAAAAGAGTATTATTCTATTGTTGATTGACTGACTATGGCTTTCCAAATCCCCCAGCACTGCTATTTCTAAAGATAATTTTTAACTAATATTGTGACTTTTCCTCCATTCCGTTTTTCCTATAAATTATATTCTTAGCTAAAAACTATAAATTATATTCTTAGCTAAAAATGTTACTCTTTAATAGTAGTAGCCATAACTCATACATGGCACCATGGAGGGTTCTATATGGAACCATTTTGGTTCAGTGAAGAAGAACCTCTAGAGTTCTGATCAAAGAACCCTGTAAAAGGGATTCTATATAGAACTTTCAGAGATTCCGTATATTAAGCAAGATATAACCTGTTTGGTTTAAACAGGAGTGAAGAGTGTGTTGATAAAACGGTTTATATTGTCAGAATTCAGCTTGTAACAACGATCAGAACTAGTCAAAACAATAAGGTTATGCATGCCAACATATTAGGCAATAATTAACAGGAGGCAAAATGATTCGTGTGTGTGCGTGTGTGTGTGCGTGTGTGTGTGTGTGTGTGTGTGTGTGCTGGTGAGACAACCACATATCACAGTCAAATATACAGGATACAAACATTTCATTCCAGCTATATAGCATTTTGCGAAACAAACATTCTCAGAACAATAGTATTTTACAGACACATGAACGTACCCATAAGAAATCATTTCTGATGAAAAATGATGAATGTGAAATATAACGTTTTAGAAATAAAATCTTTATAAGTTCTTAAACAACATTGTCATCTCACCTCTTAGCTTTGGTGTCATGTTCCCCAGAGAGACTCATTTTAGAGGCAGGGACCCCCTCCTCTCTCTCCCCAGAGAGACTCATTTCAGAGCACTGACCCCTAAACAGAGATCCAACATGTTGGTTGTGGTTAACACAGTGACAAATAATTATTGAAGTTAAATTATTCTCTTTTATTAATTATCTCTTAGAAATTAAACATTTACTGACAGACACATCCAAACAGTCAGGTGATTTAATGCATCACATGAACATGTAGTGGTGACTGATATGTTTCTCCTCTTCTCCATGTAGAGAAACTATTGATAATAACATCTCACTTTCTCTGTTAATCATTTCACTCATTCTAGTGTGATGCTTTATTCAACAGGTATGCTATTACTATGCTATTATTATACTATTATTATACTATTATTATACTATTATTATACTATTATTATACTATTAGTATACTATTACTATACTATTACTATACTATTATTATACTATTATTATACTATTATTATACTATTACTATACTATTATTATACTATTATTATACTATTACTATACTATTATTATACTATTATTATACTATTATTATACTATTATTATACTATTATTATACTATTATTATACTATTACTATACTATTATTATACTATTACTATACTATTATTATACTATTACTATACTATTATTATACTATTATTATACTATTAGTATACTATTATTATACTATTACTATTCTATTACTATACTATTATTATACTATTATTATACTATTACTATACTATTATTATACTATTATTATACTATTATTATACTATTACTATACTATTATTATACTATTATTATACTATTATTATACTATTATTATACTATTATTATACTATTACTATACTATTATTATACTATTATTATACTATTACTATACTATTATTATACTATTGTTATACTATTACTATACTATTATTATACTATTATTATACTATTATTATACTATTATTATACTATTTTTATACTATTACTATACTATTATTATACTATTACTATACTATTATTATACTATTATTATACTATTAGTATACTATTATTATACTATTATTATACTATTATTATACTATTATTATACTATTACTATACTATTATTATACTATTATTATACTATTACTATACTATTATTATACTATTACTATACTATTATTATACTATTATTATACTATTACTATACTATTATTATACTATTACTATACTATTATTATACTATTATTATACTATTATTATGCTATTATTATACTATTATTATACTATTACTATACTATTAATATACTATTATTATACTATTATTATGCTATTATTATACTATTATTATACTATTACTATACTATTATTATACTATTATTATACTATTATTATACTATTAGTATACTATTATTATACTATTATTATACTATTACTATACTATTACTATACTATTAGTATACTATTATTATACTATTATTATACTATTACTATACTATTATTATACTATTACTATACTATTATTATACTATTATTATACTATTGCTATACTATTACTATACTATTATTATACTATTATTATACTATTATTATACTATTATTATACTATTATTATACTATTACTACATTTAATTCATAATAACAATGTTAAGAAAGGTATGTTCAGTGGTTTAATACCAAATTATACAGGAAGCAGGAGATCTGGTAATTATGAAAACAACAAATGTTCTGATATTCGGAAAGATGATTTAGAACGATGACACATTAACATTTTTACAAATGGTAAAATAACAACGATATACGAATCCTGTAATACGAGATGTTTTTACATTTGACTTGCCTACGCCCAGTTAGCGCCATTTTGTATGATTGAACTGTCACGTACCTGTCCCAGGTGAAATGGACTGTTAGATCTGAGTGTTTTACTGTCATTCTCTATACTAAGACAATATCATACACTTAATGTCCCTACACACTTTACAATAATCCCTGGGAAGATTCTTACCTTGTAGGCTGAATTCACAACCAGAACATGTCAAGTCATTGAGATATTATCCGTTGTGCTGAGAGAGCACCTTCCTGATGACAAGTGTCTCTGTATCTATGTTCTAGGTACAGTTGATCTTTGGATGCAATAATATCTGGTCAAAGTCTAGTGACACAACGTCATACTATAGCATAAACATAACAGTAGTTTTGTCATGTTCTGACCTTAGTTCTTTTGTTATGTCTTTCTTTTAGTATGGTCAGGGCGTGAGTTGGGTGGGTTGTCTATGTTCCTTTTTCTATGTAGTATTTATGTGTTTGGCCTGGTACGGTTCTCAATCAGAGGCAGGAGTCGTTAGTTGTCTCTGATTGAGAATCATACTTAGGTAGCCTTTTCCCACTTGTGTTTCATGGGTGATTATATTTCCTGTTTCGTGTTGATCCAGCTTCAACAAATCTTCAACATATCTCTAACTTTAAACTAACTATACAATGTGGTCCATGCACGGTGCTAAGGGGGGCTACAGTACCGTCACAAATCTGCATAGCCCCAGTTAAGCCCCCTCAGCCATTTTAGTATTTTTTTCATTTTAAAATAATAAAATATGTAAAAGTCAATAACCAGCCTTTCTGTTCCCAATCCGATCCCTGGTGTGTGCTCATGCCGTGGGGTGGGAGTCTGGTGTGTGCTCATACCGTGGGGTGGGAGTCTGGTGTGTGCTCATGCCGTGGGGTGGGCGTCTGGTGTGTGCTCGTGCCGTGGGGCGGGAGTCTGGTGTGAGCTCGTGCCGTGGGAGTCTGGTGTGTGCTCGTGCCGTGGGGCGGGAGTCTGGTGTGTGCTCGTGCCGTGGGGGGGGGGGGGGGGAGTCTGGTGTGTGCTCGTGCCGTGGGAGTCTGGTGTGTGCTCGTGCGGTGGGGTGGGAGTCTGGTGTGTGCTCGTGCGGTGGGGTGGGAGTCTGGTGTGTGCTCGTGCCGTGGGGCGGGAGTCTGGTGTGTGCTCGTGCCGTGGGGCGGGAGTCTGGTGTGTGCTCGTGCCGTGGGGCAGGAGTCTGGTGTGTGCTCGTGCCGTGGGGCGGGAGTCTGGTGTGTGCTCGTGCCGTGGGGGCGGGAGTCTGGTGTGTGCTCGTGCCGTGGGGCGAGAGTCTGGTGTGTGCTCGTGCCGTGGGGCGGGAGTCTGGTGTGTGCTGGTGCCGTGGGGCGGGAGTCTGGTGTGTGCTCGTGCCGTGGGGCGGGAGTCTGGTGTGTGCTCGTGCCGTGGGAGTCTGGTGTGTGCTCGTGCGGTGGGGTGGGAGTCTGGTGTGCATGGACAATGTGGTCCATGCACGGTGCTAAGGGGGGCTACAGTACCGTCACAAATCTGCATAGCCCCAGTTAAGCCCCCTCAGCCATTTTAGTATTTTTTTCATTTTAAAATAATAAAATATGTAAAAGTCAATAACCAGCCTTTCTGTTCCCAATCCGATCCCTGGTGTGTGCTCATGCCGTGGGGTGGGAGTCTGGTGTGTGCTCATACCGTGGGGCGGGAGTCTGGTGTGTGCTCGTGCCGTGGGGGCGGGAGTCTGGTGTGTGCTCGTGCCGTGGGGCGGGAGTCTGGTGTGTGCTCGTGCCGTGGGGGCGGGAGTCTGGTGTGTGCTCGTGCCGTGGGGCGGGAGTCTGGTGTGTGCTGGTGCCGTGGGGCGGGAGTCTGGTGTGTGCTCGTGCCGTGGGGCGGGAGTCTGGTGTGTGCTCGTGCCGTGGGAGTCTGGTGTGTGCTCGTGCGGTGGGGTGGGAGTCTGGTGTGTGCTCGTGCCGTGGGGTGGGAGTCTGGTGTGTGCTCGTGCCGTGGGGTGGGAGTCTGGTGTGTGCTCGTGCCGTGGGGTGGGAGTCTAGTGTGTGCTCGTGCCGTGGGGTGGGAGTCTGGTGTGTGCTCGTGCCGTCGGGTGGGAGTCTGGTGTGTGCTCGTGCCGTGGGAGTCTGGTGTGTGCTCGTGCCGTGGGGCGGGAGTCTGGTGTGTGCTCGTGCCGTGGGGCGGGAGTCTGGTGTGTGCTCGTGCCGTGGGGCGGGAGTCTGGTGTGTGCTCGTGCCATGGGGGCGGGAGTCTGGTGTGTGCTCGTGCCGTGGGGCGAGAGTCTGGTGTGTGCTCGTGCCGTGGGGCGGGAGTCTGGTGTGTGCTGGTGCCGTGGGGCGGGAGTCTGGTGTGTGCTCGTGCCGTGGGGCGGGAGTCTGGTGTGTGCTCGTGCCGTGGGAGTCTGGTGTGTGCTCGTGCGGTGGGGTGGGAGTCTGGTGTGTGCTCGTGCCGTGGGGTGGGAGTCTGGTGTGTGCTCGTGCCGTGGGGTGGGAGTCTGGTGTGTGCTCGTGCCGTGGGGTGGGAGTCTGGTGTGTGCTCGTGCCATGGGGTGGGAGTCTAGTGTGTGCTCGTGCCGTGGGGTGGGAGTCTGGTGTGTGCTCGTGCCGTCGGGTGGGAGTCTGGTGTGTGCTCGTGCCGTGGGAGTCTGGTGTGTGCTCGTGCCGTGGGACGGGAGTCTGGTGTGTGCTCGTGCCGTGGGGCGGGAGTCTGGTGTGTGCTTGTGCCGTGGGGCGGGAGTCTGGTGTGTGCTCGTGCCGTGGGGCTGGAGTCTGGTGTGAGCTCGTGCCGTGGGGCAGGAGTCTGGTGTGTGCTCGTGCCGTGGGGGCGGGAGTCTGGTGTGTGCTCATGCCGTGGGAGTCTGGTGTGTGCTCGTGCTGTGGGGCGGGAGTCTGGTGTGTGCTCGTGCCGTGGGGCGGGAGTCTGGTGTGTGCTCGTGCCGTGGGGGCGGGAGTCTGGTGTGTGCCCGTGCCATGGGGCGAGAGTCTGGTGTGTGTTCGTGCCGTGGGGCGGGAGTCTGGTGTGTGCTCGTGCCGTGGGGCGGGAGTCTGGTGTGTGCTCGTGCCGTGGGGCGGGAGTCTGGTGTGTGCTCGTGCCGTGGGAGTCTGGTGTGTGCTCGTGCGGTGGGGTGGGAGTCTGGTGTGTGCTCGTGCCGTGGGGCGGGAGTCTGGTGTGTGCTCGTGCCGTGGGAGTCTGGTGTGTGCTCGTGCGGTGGGGTGGGAGTCTGGTGTGTGCTCGTGCGGTGGGGTGGGAGTCTGGTGTGTGCTCGTGCCGTGGGGCGAGAGTCTGGTGTGTGCTCGTGCCGTGGGGCGGGAGTCTGGTGTGTGCTCGTGCCGTGGGGGCGGGAGTCTGGTGTGTGCTCGTGCCGTGGGGCGAGAGTCTGGTGTGTGCTCGTGCCGTGGGAGTCTGGTGTGTGCTCGTGCGGTGGGGTGGGAGTCTGGTGTGTGCTCGTGCCGTGGGGTGGGAGTCTGGTGTGTGCTCGTGCCGTGGGGTGGGAGTCTGGTGTGTGCTCGTGCCATGGGGTGGGAGTCTGGTGTGTGCTCGTGCCGTGGGACGGGAGTCTGGTGTGTGCTCGTGCCGTGGGGCGGGAGTCTGGTGTGTGCTTGTGCCGTGGGGCGGGAGTCTGGTGTGTGCTCGTGCCGTGGGGCTGGAGTCTGGTGTGAGCTTGTGCCGTGGGGCAGGAGTCTGGTGTGTGCTCGTGCCGTGGGGCGGGAGTCTGGTGTGTGCTCGTGCCGTGGGGCAGGAGTCTGGTGTGTGCTCGTGCCGTGGGGCGGGAGTCTGGTGTGTGCTCGTGCCGTGGGGGCGGGAGTCTGGTGTGTGCTCGTGCCGTGGGGCGAGAGTCTGGTGTGTGCTCGTGCCGTGGGGCGGGAGTCTGGTGTGTGCTGGTGCCGTGGGGCGGGAGTCTGGTGTGTGCTCGTGCCGTGGGGCGGGAGTCTGGTGTGTGCTCGTGCCGTGGGAGTCTGGTGTGTGCTCGTGCGGTGGGGTGGGAGTCTGGTGTGCATGGACAATGTGGTCCATGCACGGTGCTAAGGGGGGCTACAGTACCGTCACAAATCTGCATAGCCCCAGTTAAGCCCCCTCAGCCATTTTAGTATTTTTTTCATTTTAAAATAATAAAATATGTAAAAGTCAATAACCAGCCTTTCTGTTCCCAATCCGATCCCTGGTGTGTGCTCATGCCGTGGGGTGGGAGTCTGGTGTGTGCTCATACCGTGGGGCGGGAGTCTGGTGTGTGCTCGTGCCGTGGGGGCGGGAGTCTGGTGTGTGCTCGTGCCGTGGGGCGGGAGTCTGGTGTGTGCTCGTGCCGTGGGGGCGGGAGTCTGGTGTGTGCTCGTGCCGTGGGGCGGGAGTCTGGTGTGTGCTGGTGCCGTGGGGCGGGAGTCTGGTGTGTGCTCGTGCCGTGGGGCGGGAGTCTGGTGTGTGCTCGTGCCGTGGGAGTCTGGTGTGTGCTCGTGCGGTGGGGTGGGAGTCTGGTGTGTGCTCGTGCCGTGGGGTGGGAGTCTGGTGTGTGCTCGTGCCGTGGGATGGGAGTCTGGTGTGTGCTCGTGCCGTGGGGTGGGAGTCTGGTGTGTGCTCGTGCCGTGGGGTGGGAGTCTAGTGTGTGCTCGTGCCGTGGGGTGGGAGTCTGGTGTGTGCTCGTGCCGTCGGGTGGGAGTCTGGTGTGTGCTCGTGCCGTGGGAGTCTGGTGTGTGCTCGTGCCGTGGGGCGGGAGTCTGGTGTGTGCTCGTGCCGTGGGGCGGGAGTCTGGTGTGTGCTCGTGCCGTGGGGCGGGAGTCTGGTGTGTGCTCGTGCCATGGGGGCGGGAGTCTGGTGTGTGCTCGTGCCGTGGGGCGAGAGTCTGGTGTGTGCTCGTGCCGTGGGGCGGGAGTCTGGTGTGTGCTGGTGCCGTGGGGCGGGAGTCTGGTGTGTGCTCGTGCCGTGGGGCGGGAGTCTGGTGTGTGCTCGTGCCGTGGGAGTCTGGTGTGTGCTCGTGCGGTGGGGTGGGAGTCTGGTGTGTGCTCGTGCCGTGGGGTGGGAGTCTGGTGTGTGCTCGTGCCGTGGGGTGGGAGTCTGGTGTGTGCTCGTGCCGTGGGGTGGGAGTCTGGTGTGTGCTCGTGCCATGGGGTGGGAGTCTAGTGTGTGCTCGTGCCGTGGGGTGGGAGTCTGGTGTGTGCTCGTGCCGTCGGGTGGGAGTCTGGTGTGTGCTCGTGCCGTGGGAGTCTGGTGTGTGCTCGTGCCGTGGGACGGGAGTCTGGTGTGTGCTCGTGCCGTGGGGCGGGAGTCTGGTGTGTGCTTGTGCCGTGGGGCGGGAGTCTGGTGTGTGCTCGTGCCGTGGGGCTGGAGTCTGGTGTGAGCTCGTGCCGTGGGGCAGGAGTCTGGTGTGTGCTCGTGCCGTGGGGGCGGGAGTCTGGTGTGTGCTCATGCCGTGGGAGTCTGGTGTGTGCTCGTGCTGTGGGGCGGGAGTCTGGTGTGTGCTCGTGCCGTGGGGCGGGAGTCTGGTGTGTGCTCGTGCCGTGGGGGCGGGAGTCTGGTGTGTGCCCGTGCCATGGGGCGAGAGTCTGGTGTGTGTTCGTGCCGTGGGGCGGGAGTCTGGTGTGTGCTCGTGCCGTGGGGCGGGAGTCTGGTGTGTGCTCGTGCCGTGGGGCGGGAGTCTGGTGTGTGCTCGTGCCGTGGGAGTCTGGTGTGTGCTCGTGCGGTGGGGTGGGAGTCTGGTGTGTGCTCGTGCCGTGGGGCGGGAGTCTGGTGTGTGCTCGTGCCGTGGGAGTCTGGTGTGTGCTCGTGCGGTGGGGTGGGAGTCTGGTGTGTGCTCGTGCGGTGGGGTGGGAGTCTGGTGTGTGCTCGTGCCGTGGGGCGAGAGTCTGGTGTGTGCTCGTGCCGTGGGGCGGGAGTCTGGTGTGTGCTCGTGCCGTGGGGGCGGGAGTCTGGTGTGTGCTCGTGCCGTGGGGCGAGAGTCTGGTGTGTGCTCGTGCCGTGGGAGTCTGGTGTGTGCTCGTGCGGTGGGGTGGGAGTCTGGTGTGTGCTCGTGCCGTGGGGTGGGAGTCTGGTGTGTGCTCGTGCCGTGGGGTGGGAGTCTGGTGTGTGCTCGTGCCATGGGGTGGGAGTCTGGTGTGTGCTCGTGCCGTGGGACGGGAGTCTGGTGTGTGCTCGTGCCGTGGGGCGGGAGTCTGGTGTGTGCTTGTGCCGTGGGGCGGGAGTCTGGTGTGTGCTCGTGCCGTGGGGCTGGAGTCTGGTGTGAGCTTGTGCCGTGGGGCAGGAGTCTGGTGTGTGCTCGTGCCGTGGGGGCGGGAGTCTGGTGTGTGCTCATGCCGTGGGAGTCTGGTGTGTGCTCGTGCCGTGGGGCGGGAGTCTGGTGTGTGCTCGTGCCGTGGGGCGGGAGTCTGGTGTGTGCTCGTGCCGTGGGGGCGGGAGTCTGGTGTGTGCTCGTGCCATGGGGCGAGAGTCTGGTGTGTGTTCGTGCCGTGGGGCGGGAGTCTGGTGTGTGCTCGTGCCGTGGGGCGGGAGTCTGGTGTGTGCTCGTGCCGTGGGGCGGGAGTCTGGTGTGTGCTCGTGCCGTGGGAGTCTGGTGTGTGCTCGTGCGGTGGGGTGGGAGTCTGGTGTGTGCTCGTGCCGTGGGGCGGGAGTCTGGTGTGTGCTCGTGCCGTGGGAGTCTGGTGTGTGCTCGTGCGGTGGGGTGGGAGTCTGGTGTGTGCTCGTGCGGTGGGGTGGGAGTCTGGTTTGTGCTCGTGCCGTGGGGCGAGAGTCTGGTGTGTGCTCGTGCCGTGGGGCGGGAGTCTGGTGTGTGCTCGTGCCGTGGGGGCGGGAGTCTGGTGTGTGCTCGTGCCGTGGGGCGAGAGTCTGGTGTGTGCTCGTGCCGTGGGAGTCTGGTGTGTGCTCGTGCGGTGGGGTGGGAGTCTGGTGTGTGCTCGTGCCGTGGGGTGGGAGTCTGGTGTGTGCTCGTGCCGTGGGGTGGGAGTCTGGTGTGTGCTCGTGCCGTGGGGTGGGAGTCTGGTGTGTGCTCGTGCCGTGGGGCGGGAGTCTGGTGTGTGCTCGTGCCGTCGGGTGGGAGTCTGGTGTGTGCTCGTGCCGTGGGAGTCTGGTGTGTGCTCGTGCCGTGGGACGGGAGTCTGGTGTGTGCTCGTGCCGTGGGGCGGGAGTCTGGTGTGTGCTCGTGCCGTGGGGCGGGAGTCTGGTGTGTGCTCGTGCCGTGGGAGTCTGGTGTGTGCTCGTGCGGTGGGGTGGGAGTCTGGTGTGTGCTCGTGCGGTGGGGTGGGAGTCTGGTTTGTGCTCGTGCCGTGGGGCGAGAGTCTGGTGTGTGCTCGTGCCGTGGGGCGGGAGTCTGGTGTGTGCTCGTGCCGTGGGGGCGGGAGTCTGGTGTGTGCTCGTGCCGTGGGGCGAGAGTCTGGTGTGTGCTCGTGCCGTGGGAGTCTGGTGTGTGCTCGTGCGGTGGGGTGGGAGTCTGGTGTGTGCTCGTGCCGTGGGGTGGGAGTCTGGTGTGTGCTCGTGCCGTGGGGTGGGAGTCTGGTGTGTGCTCGTGCCATGGGGTGGGAGTCTGGTGTGTGCTCGTGCCGTGGGGCGGGAGTCTGGTGTGTGCTCGTGCCGTCGGGTGGGAGTCTGGTGTGTGCTCGTGCCGTGGGAGTCTGGTGTGTGCTCGTGCCGTGGGACGGGAGTCTGGTGTGTGCTCGTGCCGTGGGGCGGGAGTCTGGTGTGTGCTTGTGCCGTCGGGCGGGAGTCTGGTGTGTGCTCGTGCCGTGGGGCTGGAGTCTGGTGTGAGCTCGTGCCGTGGGGCGGGAGTCTGGTGTGTGCTCGTGCCGTGGGGGCGGGAGTCTGGTGTGTGCTCCTGCCGTGGGGCGAGAGTCTGGTGTGTGCTCGTGCCGTGGGGCGGGAGTCTGGTGTGTGCTCGTGCCGTGGGGCGGGAGTCTGGTGTGTGCTCGTGCCGTGGGGCGGGAGTCTGGTGTGTGCTCGTGCCGTGGGAGTCTGGTGTGTGCTCGTGCGGTGGGGTGGGAGTCTGGTGTGTGCTCGTGCGGTGGGGTGGGAGTCTGGTGTGTGCTCGTGCCGTGGGGTGGGAGTCTGGTGTGTGCTCGTGCCGTGGGGTGGGAGTCTGGTGTGTGCTTGTGCCGTGGGGTGGGAGTCTGGTGTGTGCTCGTGCCGTGGGGCGGGAGTCTGGTGTGTGCTCGTGCCGTCGGGTGGGAGTCTGGTGTGTGCTCGTGCCCTGGGAGTCTGGTGTGTGCTCGTGCCGTGGGACGGGAGTCTGGTGTGTGCTCGTGCCGTGGGGCGGGAGTCTGGTGTGTGCTCGTGCCGTGGGGCGGGAGTCTGGTGTGTGCTCGTGCCGTGGGGCTGGAGTCTGGTGTGAGCTCGTGCCGTGGGGCGGGAGTCTGGTGTGTGCTCGTGCCGTGGGGTGGGAGTCTGGTGTGTGCTCATACCGTGGGGTGGGAGTCTGGTGTGTGCTCATGCCGTGGGGTGGGAGTCTGGTGTGTGCTCGTGCCGTGGGGCGGGAGTCTGGTGTGAGCTCGTGCCGTGGGAGTCTGGTGTGTGCTCGTGCCGTGGGGCGGGAGTCTGGTGTGTGCTCGTGCCGTGGGGGGGGCGGGGGGTCTGGTGTGTGCTCGTGCCGTGGGAGTCTGGTGTGTGCTCGTGCGGTGGGGTGGGAGTCTGGTGTGTGCTCGTGCGGTGGGGTGGGAGTCTGGTGTGTGCTCGTGCCGTGGGGCGGGAGTCTGGTGTGTGCTCGTGCCGTGGGGCGGGAGTCTGGTGTGTGCTCGTGCCGTGGGGCGGGAGTCTGGTGTGTGCTCGTGCCGTGGGGCGGGAGTCTGGTGTGTGCTCGTGCCGTGGGGGCGGGAGTCTGGTGTGTGCTCGTGCCGTGGGGCGAGAGTCTGGTGTGTGCTCGTGCCGTGGGGCGGGAGTCTGGTGTGTGCTGGTGCCGTGGGGCGGGAGTCTGGTGTGTGCTCGTGCCGTGGGGCGGGAGTCTGGTGTGTGCTCGTGCCGTGGGAGTCTGGTGTGTGCTCGTGCGGTGGGGTGGGAGTCTGGTGTGTGCTCGTGCGGTGGGGTGGGAGTCTGGTGTGTGCTCGTGCCGTGGGGTGGGAGTCTGGTGTGTGCTCGTGCCGTGGGGTGGGAGTCTGGTGTGTGCTCGTGCCATGGGGTGGGAGTCTAGTGTGTGCTCGTGCCGTGGGGTGGGAGTCTGGTGTGTGCTCGTGCCGTCGGGTGTGAGTCTGGTGTGTGCTCGTGCCGTGGGAGTCTGGTGTGTGCTCGTGCCGTGGGACGGGAGTCTGGTGTGTGCTCGTGCCGTGGGGCGGGAGTCTGGTGTGTGCTTGTGCCGTGGGGCGGGAGTCTGGTGTGTGCTCGTGCCGTGGGGCTGGAGTCTGGTGTGAGCTCGTGCCGTGGGGCAGGAGTCTGGTGTGTGCTCGTGCCGTGGGGGCGGGAGTCTGGTGTGTGCTCATGCCGTGGGAGTCTGGTGTGTGCTCGTGCCGTGGGGCGGGAGTCTGGTGTGTGCTCGTGCCGTGGGGCGGGAGTCTGGTGTGTGCTCGTGCCGTGGGGGCGGGAGTCTGGTGTGTGCTCGTGCCATGGGGCGAGAGTCTGGTGTGTGTTCGTGCCGTGGGGCGGGAGTCTGGTGTGTGCTCGTGCCGTGGGGCGGGAGTCTGGTGTGTGCTCGTGCCGTGGGGCGGGAGTCTGGTGTGTGCTCGTGCCGTGGGAGTCTGGTGTGTGCTCGTGCGGTGGGGTGGGAGTCTGGTGTGTGCTCGTGCCGTGGGGCGGGAGTCTGGTGTGTGCTCGTGCCGTGGGAGTCTGGTGTGTGCTCGTGCGGTGGGGTGGGAGTCTGGTGTGTGCTCGTGCGGTGGGGTGGGAGTCTGGTGTGTGCTCGTGCCGTGGGGCTGGAGTCTGGTGTGAGCTCGTGCCGTGGGGCAGGAGTCTGGTGTGTGCTCGTGCCGTGGGGGCGGGAGTCTGGTGTGTGCTCATGCCGTGGGAGTCTGGTGTGTGCTCGTGCCGTGGGGCGGGAGTCTGGTGTGTGCTCGTGCCGTGGGGCGGGAGTCTGGTGTGTGCTCGTGCCGTGGGGGCGGGAGTCTGGTGTGTGCTCGTGCCATGGGGCGAGAGTCTGGTGTGTGTTCGTGCCGTGGGGCGGGAGTCTGGTGTGTGCTCGTGCCGTGGGGCGGGAGTCTGGTGTGTGCTCGTGCCGTGGGGCGGGAGTCTGGTGTGTGCTCGTGCCGTGGGAGTCTGGTGTGTGCTCGTGCGGTGGGGTGGGAGTCTGGTGTGTGCTCGTGCCGTGGGGCGGGAGTCTGGTGTGTGCTCGTGCCGTGGGAGTCTGGTGTGTGCTCGTGCGGTGGGGTGGGAGTCTGGTGTGTGCTCGTGCGGTGGGGTGGGAGTCTGGTGTGTGCTCGTGCCGTGGGGCGAGAGTCTGGTGTGTGCTCGTGCCGTGGGGCGGGAGTCTGGTGTGTGCTCGTGCCGTGGGGGCGGGAGTCTGGTGTGTGCTCGTGCCGTGGGGCGAGAGTCTGGTGTGTGCTCGTGCCGTGGGAGTCTGGTGTGTGCTCGTGCGGTGGGGTGGGAGTCTGGTGTGTGCTCGTGCCGTGGGGTGGGAGTCTGGTGTGTGCTCGTGCTGTGGGGTGGGAGTCTGGTGTGTGCTCGTGCCATGGGGTGGGAGTCTGGTGTGTGCTCGTGCCGTGGGGCGGGAGTCTGGTGTGTGCTCGTGCCGTCGGGTGGGAGTCTGGTGTGTGCTCGTGCCGTGGGAGTCTGGTGTGTGCTCGTGCCGTGGGACGGGAGTCTGGTGTGTGCTCGTGCCGTGGGGCGGGAGTCTGGTGTGTGCTCGTGCCGTGGGGCGGGAGTCTGGTGTGTGCTCGTGCCGTGGGAGTCTGGTGTGTGCTCGTGCGGTGGGGTGGGAGTCTGGTGTGTGCTCGTGCGGTGGGGTGGGAGTCTGGTGTGTGCTCGTGCCGTGGGGCGAGAGTCTGGTGTGTGCTCGTGCCGTGGGGCGGGAGTCTGGTGTGTGCTCGTGCCGTGGGGGCGGGAGTCTGGTGTGTGCTCGTGCCGTGGGGCGAGAGTCTGGTGTGTGCTCGTGCCGTGGGAGTCTGGTGTGTGCTCGTGCGGTGGGGTGGGAGTCTGGTGTGTGCTCGTGCCGTGGGGTGGGAGTCTGGTGTGTTCTCGTGCCGTGGGGTGGGAGTCTGGTGTGTGCTCGTGCCATGGGGTGGGAGTCTGGTGTGTGCTCGTGCTGTGGGGCGGGAGTCTGGTGTGTGCTCGTGCCGTCGGGTGGGAGTCTGGTGTGTGCTCGTGCCGTGGGAGTCTGGTGTGTGCTCGTGCCGTGGGACGGGAGTCTGGTGTGTGCTCGTGCCGTGGGGCGGGAGTCTGGTGTGTGCTTGTGCCGTGGGGCGGGAGTCTGGTGTGTGCTCGTGCCGTGGGGCTGGAGTCTGGTGTGAGCTCGTGCCGTGGGGCGGGAGTCTGGTGTGTGCTCGTGCCGTGGGGGCGGGAGTCTGGTGTGTGCTCCTGCCGTGGGGCGAGAGTCTGGTGTGTGCTCGTGCCGTGGGGCGGGAGTCTGGTGTGTGCTCGTGCCGTGGGGCGGGAGTCTGGTGTGTGCTCGTGCCGTGGGGCGGGAGTCTGGTGTGTGCTCGTGCCGTGGGAGTCTGGTGTGTGCTCGTGCGGTGGGATGGGAGTCTGGTGTGTGCTCGTGCGGTGGGGTGGGAGTCTGGTGTGTGCTCGTGCCGTGGGGTGGGAGTCTGGTGTGTGCTCGTGCCGTGGGGTGGGAGTCTGGTGTGTGCTTGTGCCGTGGGGTGGGAGTCTGGTGTGTGCTCGTGCCGTGGGGCGGGAGTCTGGTGTGTGCTCGTGCCGTCGGGTGGGAGTATGGTGTGTGCTCGTGCCCTGGGAGTCTGGTGTGTGCTCGTGCCGTGGGACGGGAGTCTGGTGTGTGCTCGTGCCGTGGGGCGGGAGTCTGGTGTGTGCTTGTGCCGTGGGGCGGGAGTCTGGTGTGTGCTCGTGCCGTGGGGCTGGAGTCTGGTGTGAGCTCGTGCCGTGGGGCGGGAGTCTGGTGTGTGCTCGTGCCGTGGGGTGGGAGTCTGGTGTGTGCTCGTGCCGTGGGAGTCTGGTGTGTGCTCGTGCCGTGGGGCGGGAGTCTGGTGTGTGCTCGTGCCGTGGGGCGGGAGTCTGGTGTGTGCTCGTGCTGTGGGAGTCTGGTGTGTGCTCGTGCCGTGGGAGTCTGGTGTGTGCTCGTGCCGTGGGAGTCTGGTGTGTGCTCGTGCCGTGGGAGTCTGGTGTGTGCTCGTGCCGTGGGAGTCTGGTGTGTGCTCGCGCACGTTCGGCTACGTTATGTGAGCTAACTTCTAGCTAGCCCGTCGCCCATCTCGCCCTATTGCAATGGACCATTTTCTGATCAAGAGAAGAGTGAAATTGAAAATCCAGACCCAGAACCTGTCTCTGAGGGGGCCAAAGAAGAAGAGGGAGATAAGAAAGATGAGTCTGAGAGAGAAACTTGTGAGCCACGATTTAAGGGAGCACCAGAGCAGTTCGTCACCGCTAGCTGCAAGTATTTTTGCAATAGAAATATAATCACTAAGATTGTTTGTTTTTTATTTAGTTTTATTTAGTTTTACAAGTGTGTGCACAGCTAACAGGCTAAATGCATTGCACTTCTCATTATTAATGCAATTTCTGATGTTGTGATAGCCATTTCATACGAAACATTATTACCAATGCACAGTTGTGTGATTATGCATATGGAATAAATGCACTTGTTGTTGTTGTCTCATTTTGGATGTATTGTGTTGTTGTTGCTGAAAGACTTCATATGGGCGCTGTCCGGTGCTGACGTCTTTCACCTTTGCACGTGAAAGACGTTTTTGTCAATGCCTTGTGGTCCCTTGCATTAGGCTTATAAACTCAGCATAAAAAGAAACGTCACTTTTTCAGGACCCTGTCTTTCAAAAATAATTGTAGAAGGGAAATCCTGACACGATGAAGTCCCCATATAGTAAAGTTCAGTCCGAATCCCAATCAAGTGAAATAAATCCGTGAGTAAAGTGCATAAAATATTCTGAGTATAATATGTACAAAGTGAAATAACAATAATAATAATAATAATAATAAGTGGATCTTCTTTAAATTTTTAATGTTAGCTTTGACAGAAAAAAACAACCCCACAAAAGTTTGTGTCCTGTGTTGGGTTTACTTTCGCCAGGCTACACATTTTGGTACCAGGAGTGGGGTTCTGATAGCTTTGTTAGAGTAGTAAAGTGCATAATTACGGTAGTGGTGAAAAGTGGAGAGAAAAGTGGAGAGTGCCAGAGAGATCTGACATGGGATGGTGTCAGGGTATCTGAGAACGGACAGTGAGGCCTGCCTGGAGTTGCCGTGGTACTTCTGTAACCAGACTGCCGGGATCCAGAGAACGCTGTGAATCATTGAAGATCACTGCAGACCATCGCAGAGGACCATCTGCCATCATCTCCATCAATCCAGAAACTTCCAGAGACTGTTTCTACTCTACGGTATATCCTTGAACCGAGTTTGTGTACAAACATTTCACAATGTCAGAGCCAGCTGGTGATGACGTCGCTGGTGGTGAGGGCTGTAGTTGACTTACAGTCACAGATAGCAGAGCTAAATAGGAAACATGACGAAGCAATTGCAACTATTGCCGCTCTGGGTAATGGGATTTTTTTTAATACCCTTTACAATGAAGATCTGTGAAGTTATTTGGATTCTGTGAAGTTATTTGGATTTTTTAAAATTATTTTTGAAAGACAGGGTCCTGAAAAAAGTGACGTTAGTAGTACACTGTGCTAACATTAGCCTATACCGTACTACAGAAAATAACAGCTTTAACAGTTGTAAAACAGACTTCTTCCAGACAGAATAGTTCCTGTAGATTCAGACTCATCACCAGTCTGTTGTTATGTCTGGTGGGTTTCATAACCACATCTGTATAACAATTCAATAATGATGAGACAGGAGACAGGAATCAGTTCAACCATTTATCTGGAACATGATCATCTCAACACATACAAACCCCCATGATGCTCTGCAGCACAACCCCAATATACAACAAATACATACATAAATAAGTAAATGGACACGAAACAAACTCATAGAGGAATTTAAATGTTCAGTTCTAGAAAGTAGGGCTATGGGATAGAGTCAGAAAGGTCATTATGTTTGATAGCTGGTTACAGAGGTGACATAACAAGCATAAGGGCCATTATAACACAGTGAAGTAGAGGTGGGAGCTGAAAGCAGACATGGACAGTGAGAAAGTGTGAGGAGGTCAGGGGTCAAACACTAGATCAGGACATGTAGAAATGGCAGGGCTGGAAATAGACACCATAGCAAAGTCCTGTCCAGTAGGCTGTATGGGATTTCCTTTCATCAAAATCCAAAACATGAGGCATCTGTCAATAAAAAGTTACTTTGGAGCTTTAGTGAAAAGATGGAATGACTTGGTGTTACTACCATTTAGTGAAAGGATGGAATGACTTAGTGTTACTACCATTTAGTGAAAGGATGGAATGACTTAGTGTTACTACCATTTAGTGAAAAGATGGAATGACTTAGTGTTACTATCATTTAGTGAAAGATGGAATGACTTAGCGTTACTAACATCATATCAAACATTAATAAGAAGTAGGAGCGTGGATCAGAACCAGTCAGTATCTGGTGTGACCATTTGCCTCATGCAGCGCTACACATCTCCTTTACATAGAGTTGATCAGGCTGTTGGTTGTGGCCTGTGGAATGTTGTCCCACTCCTCTTCAATGGCTGCAGCAGTTGAATGACATGACAATGGGATCTCATCTCGGTATGTCTGTGCATTCAAATTACCATCAATAAAATGCACTTGTGTTGATTATGCTGGTCCATACCATAACCTCATCGTCCCCATGTTCAGTGTTCATTGACATCAGAAAACAGCTCGCCCACATGACACCATACAAGTGATCAGCGTTTAAAAAAAAATGTTTTTTACAAAACTGCAAATTTTAGAGAGACCTTTGTCATGATCAAGCTGAGAAGGGGAAGCACCTTCTATGTTGCTATGGAGACAATCTGCATCTCGGGCATTTCTTAGCCTTGCCCGAGGTTCTCAGTTATGTAGAACACAAGAAAAATAATAAAAACATTTAAACACAATCAACTAAAACCTTATAAATCCTTATAACATCATTCTCAATATGATACCTAAACACATGGCTCTCTCACAACTATTCTGTTATAAGTGAAAAACCTGTTAGAGGATTAAGGGCATGGTCCGTGGACTCTTGTAACCGGAAAACCCTATGTCACATACATGTATTCAGAAGGTTTAACATCATTTATCATTCAGCAACTGTTACATTGAGTACATGGTTATATATACCTTTAACATTGAGTACATTATTATGTTCTGTTATACTATGTGTATCCTTTAACCACATTCCTTATCCCAACATAAGGGACAGTCACCCCTTTGACACATAGCATAGAAAGGTGGGTCAGCATGATGAAAATGTCCATCTCTTTCTTTCCATCTCTATGAGCACCACTTACCCTCTTTTAGGGCCTCGTTGGTGCCAATGTGCTTCGATACTCAGTTGAAACCTGTGATCAGGATTAGGATCCTCATTATCCTTAACATATATCCAGTTCCTGGACTACGTCAGGAAGTTCA